>NC_056739.1:1675471089-1675771089 GCF_019279795.1 Protopterus annectens
ACTAGACAGTGCTAGTGAGTTGCCCTGAAAAGGTACACTTTTTTTCCAGTGGGGTTACCTCATTAACAAACAGATAAATAAAAAGTTAAATGAATAAAAATATATGTTCCCTGTTCCAAACAGGCTCCCACTGTGGTGTGTTCCAAGCACAGAATTTCAAAAAATTGATCAACCACCTGTACTAGGTTTAGGAATTTTAGCAAAATGCAGTATCAACAAATGTTTGAGGATGGGGAGCAAATACCAGTTAAAAAATGCAGTTCATTGGTTTGCTTACAAATGGGCCTAACATTTTAAGAAATGCAAAGTGGAGGTTTGCTATTTTGAAGATTACAACTAGGATCCACTTATTTTAAGAGCTTCTCACACTTTTGGTAGATGGTTTCCTAAACTGTAAGGAGAGGGCAAGACATATATCCATGAGAGAAAAAGAGGAGCCACCCTGTGAGTGAAATAAGGTGGGTAGTCCAACACTGATGATGTGACCATTAATGTCATTTAAAACAGTGACAGGACTTTTATCTTAACTCTTTTTACACAAGCCTATGGCTGAACTAAAGCAAAATTAGGCACCCTGACGTTATTGCTGAGGACCAAGATGATGATGCAAATATGTCAGGACAGGATACAAATGCCAATAACCCCCAGTCTGCCTGTAATTTTTGCTGCCTCCTGCGGAAGCTGGAGGCATTATCTGCATGCTTTGTCTATGCTGAAAAACAAAGGGATATATATGCAATCACATGCAGGTGTGAGGAGATAAAAATAACTGTAACAATACAGTTCTACACACAAGTAGAAGCCTGAAATGAGTCTCACAGCCCAACACAAAATATAACAGCATGTGCATGTACATGTACATGTGCAAGGAAGCAACAAGCAGTCTGGTTCCCAGTTATGGGACAACAGCCTACAAGAACACATTTACTTATGCGGGAGCAGAGGTAGCTACACTTACTAATGCTGTTAGCTGCAATAAAGCTGACACAGTAACAATAACATGTTTATGTGCATTGATGCAAACGCATGAATGACATCAACCCCAGTATAAACTGCGTTCACAACCCTGTGCCTAGTCCATCAGAAAATCATAGTGCTACAACACAATACCACAAAAGCAGCCACCAACAGTGCACACAACATATAATCACCCACAGCAGCCAATCTGGTATACCATGGCATCTATTACACTGAACAAAAAAAGAAAAAAAGGAAGACACTTGCTAGCACAGCAGAAATATTTATCAAATGTGGTACTGTACACAACAAACCTGGTAAACACTTAGTATACCATTTTGGACCTCTACTCTTTGCCTCTGTTTCTCAAGCCCAAAGATCTCCAGGGCAATGGTTATGCCTGTCATTGTACCAGTGGCTGCACTTCTCACCAACATATGGGGTACCATGCATTCCCCTTCCTGAAAGTATCAGACTAGGGTTCTGACAGCCACTCCCTGAGAACTGGCTGCATAGGAGACAAAGCATAACTTTGCTCTCTCCTTTCCACATCAGGTAGGTGCTCTCCATGGGGCACTAGTACTGGCAATCATCTCCATGAATGTATAGCAAAATAAGATGGGAGCATGAAAATCATACCCTACAAGACGATCTGACTTATGTGCACCCAAGTGCCTTACTGCTGGTGTAGTTCTGCAAAACATAGTGATTCCTACACAAAGGTGGAACCTAGTCTCGTTAGCATACATAAAGTGCAAACCGCTACTTACTAGTGACTTTCACAGGCAATCAGCCATTATAAACACGAAACTCGTATCAAGGGGAAAAAAGACCAGTACACTTATTTCAGCAGCTTGATTCACTTTCTTTCAGCTCACAGGAGGTACACAAGTACTGTGGTAAGAGATATATTAAGCAGTATTATATATATTAATATTGCCTAATGAATGCCTTCTGCAACAGTAAGGTTAACAGTTTAAGACTAGTGAGCAGTACTACTCATGATACAACAGGCGTCTACAGCTATACCCCACTGTACCCATGCACCTGTTCACATGCAGAGCCAGCAGGGGATGGCAGCCCACTGGTACAGGACAGGCACCCCACTACATCCAGAAAGCTCTAGGCTGGTACAGCACCAGCTGTGCAGTACTAACACCATGCATCTGTTCATACTCAGCACTAGCAAGGGATGGCAGCCCACCGACAAATGGCAGGTAGCCCTAAGTTGTGTCAGACCACTGTGGTGTCCTGTGTACATATTGTGTGTGGCAGTAGGAAATGGTATCAGTACAAGCCCTAAGCACGATGCCCTGCAGATGACACCTGCACACAACTGATGAGTGGCCCCATATACCAAGCATAATGAGCCCCCTGCCTAAGGTACACCTGCAGGGGAAAGCCAAACACATAATCCCTGCCATCACATCCTAGTCCTCCATTCCACCCATGTACATGTGAATTAACACAAAAACCATCTGTGATACTCACATACAGTACAGCATGTATTGCATCCCTGTGAAGTACACATCCCAAACATACCCCCCCCCCCCCGCCTAAGCCCACCGAGAACTTTACACACTGGGATATATTTGTAGAGTCCACTTGCTACAGGCACTCCAAACACATGGACAATAGCTGTTCAAGAGAAGGTGCACTCACCAGCTTCACCAAGATCATGCGTGAGGAGCACTGGTGAACAGTGTCAGTGTTGTGGTTATGAGGAATTGACCCACACATCAATTTCAGAAGTAAGTAAATACCATAACACGGTAGGCCTCACAGATGGCATGCAACAGTGATGGAAAGGATGGTGACAGGAGGATGGAACAACATCAAGCTCAACAATCACCAATGACAAATGATTGCTGGTATCCCTGTATGGCACTGAAGAATGGACAGGCATCCACTAGTAGGTGCTGACACAGGTTCTGGGAGTGAGCACATGGCACAAATCTGTCATGAAGACTAGCCAGGTGAGTACTCATACTGCCGAAAGCATTCTGCAATTCTGAGTGTACAAGCACCCTGGTGGTGGCACTGATCACTGTCTCTCTGCTTCACATATACATTAGGCATGCAGACACAGGGTCTATCACCATAAGTCAGTTTTTATGTTTGGCTTGAGGTACCCTGCTGTCCACAGCATGAACACCATGAGGCACAAGGAACTGTGGAGAAAGCAATACAATACAATAATGTTATGCATTTCTATCCATACAGCACACCACTGGTACCATGCAACAGGCACAGGATGGACCAGAACAAAAGGCTCAGGCCAGTGCCCTGCCAGGGTCTGAAAATAAAGCCAACACATGGATTGATTCACAGTCTCAGGCCACATTGACAATGTCTGCCTCCCTTCTACATCCACTGAGTAGGCACAGTAGCCTCCACTACACCCGCCTTATGAACTGCACCGCATGGTGTACTTCCCACCTAAACAAGAGGATCTCTACTAAGACTGATGTCACAGCCAATGCTAGAGGTGATCAGAAAGTGTAAATGAGCACACTGCATCTGATGTACAGACACCCACTGTACAGAAGGCATATGTGCATCACAGCCAGACTGTAACTTGCAGGAGACTGCTGGTCTCAACTAACAGATGTGAGGGGCTGCATTCTGGGCACAGTCCTGAGCTACTTATGTGGAAATGGAGATGACTGGTATTATGCATGGCTTTTGGCAAACAACTACATCCTAGAATGATGCTGTGGTTTGACTTGTGCCCTCCATGATGGGATGCATCACTTCCATGAATATATCCATGCAAATGTTAGCCAGTGCTGCCATCGATGCCCTGCATCCTAGTGTTGCCCATGGCTATGGGCATGTGAATATCCATGGTGGATATATTAGGCAACCATCACAAGGTACACAGTCTTTACTTGCCATAGTTTGCATTCCAGCATAAACACATTTTACATCAGAGCTTGTAACACTTCCAGTCTTCCTGGAGAAGGCTGATTGGTGTTCAACCTCCATAAAGATTCTGTTCCACCACTTCTGCCACATCCACTTCCCAGGGGCATCTGGGCCTGTACTACCTTCACAGTGCCAGGATCCTGCTGCATGGTCCCACAATGCCTTCCCACATATCCTCATCACATTCACCCCACTGCACTGTCCCATAGTGGCATCCCACCCACACATGGGAGGGGATAACCAATACCATCCTGCCATGTAACATCATCTCTGCCTCCACAGACCTGTGATTCTTATACTCCCTGGTAGTAAGGTCCATCATATATATCCACAGCCATTTGAGAAAATGATGATGATGGTTGACTCTTACCAATCCTCTTCTGTGTGGTGTATGTGCAGGCGTATGATGCATAGTGTGATTCAAACATGCACTCTCCATCATAGCTGTTAAGAAAGCACTGCATACACTATTCTGTTCTATGTGACAGAGCACTATCACTGTGTATGTGTGAGTCCCAGAGATGGACTAGATGTTGCTGCTTTGCTTGCACTGCCATATACTGTGCACAACACCATATGGAAGGATGCAGTGTTGCTGCAGTTGGCTGGTGAATGTGATGACAGTTGTAGTCTGTCCTGCTGCTACACTGATAGACAGTTCAAGGGATACTGGCTGGCCTGTCTTATGTCATATGATTATATTATAAAACATGCTACAAATATCTGGCATGGTGCAGTGGGGGCATACTCTAATGCCCCTCCCCCCCACCAATGTGTCTAGGCAGCGGAACCAGGACTTCAGCAGAACAAACATATGCTCTACAACATTTCTAGTCTGAACATGGGTGCTGTTCAGCTATACCTTGTGCATTATATTCTGAAATCCTCAGCCATGGCTACAGGGGCATCCTGCATCATCTGTAACACATTAGGGATATGTGGTACATATCATGTATTTGTTAGTATGCGTGTATATATGTATGTATGTAGTCAGGGATACTTAAATGCACCTTATGCCTGCAGTTACCTATTGTGTGATCATGTGAGATGTCTCCTTGCAGGTATCAGCAAAATGCAGATGACTTTTATGCCATGCACAGGAGGTTTGGGTACTACAAGGGTGCTGTACAGATGCATGGGTCATGGACCCCGTGCACTGCACAACACTTGACAGTTGATGGAATGGTAGCCCATCCTAACTGTAATAATGATGTACACACACCACCAGGTGGGTGCTTTTTTGCCACAAAGGTGCAGTCTGTGGCTCCCAGCACTCTTGGAAGGGCATTCATACAGTACAAGCTACACATGAGGGTGTTTTTTCCTTTGAAGTGTTGAGAAAGCAGAAATGATTCTTAATATGTAGCTACAAAGAATCAAGAAACATCTAAGGTATACCATAGGCTGATACCTGTGAGATATTCAGTGTGTCTCCGATTTCTTCAGTGAAGGTCTATCTAGCTAGTATGATAATAGCTACACACATACCTTGGTATCGACAAGTTGCCAATCAACCGTATGATGCCTTCATCCATATGCAGAAAGTCCTACACCCACTGGAAAGTAATTCTCTATCAGTACTGCTTTTGATAACATGAGTGCCTCATTAGGCACCTGGGTGACTGACAGTTCAGATTATGAGGTGTAAATGCATTTTGAATCACTAGTACTGCTAACACATCTGCTTCCAACATCACAACTTTCCATGTGCTCTTTGCCTTTATAACAGGTACAACTGCCTGTGCCATTTCACTCCTAATGATTATAAATTAAAACCTGTTTTCTTTATCCTCATTTGCATAGCATAATCCACTCATAAGACTATGCTTTTTCATTTGCAAACCATTATCCTGTAATTTGCATACCCTTTTTTCTGTGCCTTTTGAGTTGTTGAACGTAGCTCTACATGGCTCCATGAATCCCTATCTAGCTATGTATTAAGCATTGTTGCCTTTGAATTCACAGATCAAATTATTCTTAACATGACAGCAGTGAGGGATATGGTTAGCAAAATACAAGCAGTGAAAAACTTTAGTTTTATAAACTTAAACACCAGAGGAGAAGTTGTGGATAGCAATTAATAAAGAGTTGAAGGATTGGGAAGGTGGTTTGGGATTACCTGATTTGAAGGGGTGCTTCAAAGCCACACAGTTAGCGGAAAAGGATAATGATGAAATGGGAGAAGTTCAAGAAACAAGGAGAGACTGGGAATTTGGATCCAATGGAATGTTTGACTGGTAATAACTGTATAAATTATAAGTGATGTTTGCAACTTAAATTATGCCAATATGGTTTGTTTTCATTTATTGCCTATGTCATAAGTGATAATTCAATAAAAATGTTTCTTGTTAAAAAAAAAAAACAGTAGTGAGGCAGTGACACTGCAAAATCACATGACCTGTGACTTCATACCAGTTAGTGAAGGTGTGACATACACTTATTCAAGCAGGAGGAAAAAAAAAAAGACAAGAACTCATTCACAAATAATCCAAGTACTTACAGAAGAGTAAAGTTCCTCATTCCAGTGATTACTGGGTTAACTGATTTAATGGCATATTCTCATGATGTGAAGGTGGTATCACCAACATCTTGTTAGTGACAGGTGTAGTGATTATCTTGATGACATTGTTATTTTCTTGGTCTAAAACTGTTTTCACAAAATGTGTTCTCTAATGCAAATTACATAATGCCAATGGCTCTAATACATTATAAATCTTTAAATTGTTAAACAAGAACATCTGCAATGATGAAGACAAATGCAAAAAAGGGTTCCTATAGTGCTTAAGCATTACTATAGCTTATTAAGCAAAATCAAGATTTAGAATGTATAATTCTGAATGTGCACTAATAGCTTAAGTGTACCATGATCTCAGACAAATAGCTACTTCCACATTTCGCTGTTGCAGACATTTAATTTTTTTCCAATCAGTGTTGACTGTTGACTATTTATGCAGTTGACATTTTAAGGTAAACCCATATATACATTTATGCGTGTGTGTGTGTGTGTGTGTGCATATATATATGTGTGTGTGTGTATATAAATATATATATATATATATATATGTGTGTGTGTGTATATATATATATATATTTATATATATATATATGTATATATATATATATATATGTGTGTGTGTGTGTGTGTATATACATATATATATATATATATATATATATATGTGTGTATATATATCTATATATACATATATATATATATATATATATATATATATATATATATACACACACACACGCACATAAACATACACACACACACACACACACACACATGCACATATAAAATATCAAGAAATGAGTGAAAAGGACAGTGGAAAAGACTTGTGGCTGACATTTAAATAGTGTTATGGAGAGGAAATACATGCTCAAAGAGTATTATTTTTGTGTCCAAAGATGTAAACTCCATGTTAAGTATAAATAGCAAATACAGGCTTGTAGGATTATTTCTCTCATGTGTAAGTGCAAGAGCAAGATAACGTGCAATAAACTTTCTTAAATGAATCAGTCAGAGAGAGACACTGCTGGTCACTGATGTTCAAAAAAAACAGAATGAGTTAATGTGGAAATGTAGTCAATACCAGAGTTTTACTACTCAGAAAAGGTCTACAAAAGTAAAGGAATGAGAAATAAGAAGTTATGTACTCACCATAACGTTCCATCTGAGTAGGTAGTTCATTTGTCTGCAACCTGTGGGTCTTGGATCCGATATCGGATCCGAGCCGGCAACTTGTTTCAAGCTAATGGATCCGAGCTCCTAGCTCCTCCCTTCACCCATAATCCCCTGCTAACCCTCCATGACCTCAGATCGAGTTTGCCCCTCAATATATATCCAACAAAAGGATATCTAACTACCAGTAGATCCGAAGAAGGCCAGGGGGAAGGAGGGGGGGGGGGGTGGTTGCAGACAAATGAACTACCTACTCAGATGGAACGTTACGGTGAGTACATAACTTCTTAATCTGAAGTAGGATGTTCATTTGTCAGCAACCTGTGGGACAGAGTCCCCAGCTACCTGCACCTTGGGTATCCATCATGGAAGGATATTACGAAGCACCGCAGAGCCAAAGGATGCTCTCCCTCTAGAAAGCACGTCTAGTTTGTAGTGGTTAATAAAGGTATGGGATGAAGCCCAAGTAGCTGCAGAACAAATATCATCAAATGGAACTCTAGACTTGAAGGCCGCAGAGGTAGAAATGTAGCGGGTGGAATGAGCATGAACTCCTTCTGGTGCGGGTCTACCCGAGGCTTGATACGCCAATAGGATACATTGAGAAATCCAGCGAGATAAAGATACTTTAGAGATAGCTTTCCCCAAGTTAAATTTGGCAAAGGAAACGAACAGCTGGTCGGATTGTCTATGGCCAGCTGTCCTATGAGTATAAAAGCGAAGCTGCCTATGAACATCTAATGAGTGCAGCTTGTACTCTCCCTTATTCTGATATTTAGGGAAGAAAACCGGTAAATTTATGGATTGATTTATGTTGGTTTCTGATGCTATCTTGGGAAGAAACGAGGGATTGATCCTGAGGTACACTCTATCTGGGTGAAAGATCAGGTAAGGAGGCTTCACAGAGAGAGGTTGAAGCTCCGACACTCTTTTTGCTGAAGTGATGGCTACAAGGAATGCTGTTTTCCATGAGAAGAATTTGAGATCTACTGAAGCAGCGGGTTCAAAGGGTGGAGCAGTCAAGGCTTGAAGAAATAATGTAAGATCCCAGGGGGGCACGGCTTCCTTTACAGGGAGTCTAAGTAAAAAGGTGTCCTTGAGAAAGGTTTTACACAACTTGGCTGACATCAAAGGCCCTGTATCATGTCCCACATGGTAATGTGATATGGCTGCCAATTGCACTTTGACAGTTGAACAACTAGCACCTTCCTGAAAGAGTTCAGTTAGGAAGTCTAATATGGGTGGAAGAGGAGCCGTAAAGGGATCTAGATCGTGATGCTCCACCCAGATGGAAAAGTGTTTCCATTTACTGTGGTACACTTTCCTGGTGGAGGGCTTATGTGCCACGAGGATGGCTTTGACTGGTGAAGAGATACCGGGAGTCCTAACTAGGAGTGGAAATGGAGCAACCAAGCTGTCAGTTTCAGATTGTCCAGGTTTGGAGTTGGTAAGTTTGACAGATGGGAGATGAGATCTGGAGTGGGATCTAGAATCCAAGGGTGATTCACAAGGTGAGACCACAGGTAAGGGAACCAAATTTGCCGAGGCCAGAATGGGGCAATGAGGATCATCTTGCTCCCCAACCGTGAGGCTTTCTGTAAGAGTTGTATCATTAGTGGTAGAGGAGGATAGGCATAGAGTAGACAGGGTGGCCAAGCATGCACCAGAGTGTCTCCTGGAGATTCCCCTGGAGGGGGGATTAGAGCGAAGAAACTGCCACATTTGATATTTGATGGAGACGCAAAAAGATCGCAGCAGGGTTGCCCCCATGTTGCGAATATCTGCTTCGCTACTAGTGGATTGAGACACCACTCGTACGGGGTAAGAAGGGTGCGACTGAGCTTGTCCACTAGGATGTTGATCCTCCCCGGAATGTGCGTTGCAATCAGAAAGCGGTTGGAGGAGATCGCCCATTCCCACACTCTCATGGCTTCGCGGCATAGAGGGTAAGATCTGGTTCCCCCCTGTTTGTTGATGTACCAGACCACCGACATGTTGTCTGACTGAATTGCAATCGTTCCTGTGGGGAGTAGGTCCTGAAGTGCTTGCAACGCCAACAGCACCGCTCTCATCTCCAGAACGTTGATATGCAGGGAGGTATCTGTATCGTTCGACGTGCCTTGGACTGTCCTGCCTGAATAATGCCCCCCCCACCCAAGGCGGGAAGCGTCCGTGGTCACCGTGGCGAGAGGGGAAGAGGTGCAGAAGGGACGGCCCGTATGGAAGTTCGAGGCTTGGAGCCACCATAGTAGCGCCCTCCTGCAAGCCTTGCTGATAGCAATGGGATGGTGGAGAGGAAGGGATAGAAAGGACCATTGCACTAGAAGAGTTCACTGCAGTACCCGCATGTTCAAACGGGCGCATGGAAGGAGCGCAATCGCTGCCGCCATGGAGCCTAGTGCCCTCAGGACCAATTCCGCTGGTGAAGCCTCTGACTGGAGCATAGCCCGCACATGAAGTTGTAAGTTCCGGATTCTCTCGGATGTTAGGAAGGCTCGCAACTCTCTGGTGTCTATTCTGGCACCTATGAATTCTATGACCTGAGTTGGAGCCAGTAGAGATTTGCCGACGTTGATAGTAATGTCTAACTGTGGGGCTAGATGGAGAAAGAAGTCTCTGGCTGAGCAAAGTAGATGCCTTGTTGGTGCGGTCAGGAGCCAGTCGTCCAGGTACGGAAAGACCTGTATTCCCTGGAGTCTCAGGTGGGCCGCAATCACTGCTAATACCTTGGTGAACACCCTGGGGGCTGTGGTGAGGCCAAAGGGAAGGACCCTGAACTGGTAGTGACTTGCCCCCAGCCGGAAGCGAAGGAACCTCCTGGATCGTTTGTCCATTAAAATGTGGTAGTACGCATCCTTGAGGTCTATGGAGCACATCCAATCGCTCTCCTCAAAAGGGGAGAATAGATTGAAGAGTGACCATCCGAATTTTTCCTTGGTTACTGACAGGTTCAAGCGGAAAGGTCTAGAAACGGACTCAAGTCCCCCGTCTTTTTTGGCACCAAAAAGAACCTGGAGTAGAACCCTAATCCGAGCTGGTCTTGGGGGATGGGCTGGATGGCTCTTTTTCTTAGCAGCTGCTGAATTTCTGCAGCTGTGGCCTCCCTCTGATCGGGTGGTACATCGGGGAGGCTCTTGGATTTGGGGACATGGAGTAATGGTATTTTGTACCCTCTGGATATAATGCGAAGCACCCAGCGGTCTGTTGTGATGGACTCCCATGCCGCTAAGTGTTCCGAGAAGCGCCCCTCGACTACCTCCAGAGTGGAGCAGCCGGGCAACCCCTCAGGGCTGCTGCGCGGGCCGCTCAGAGAAAGGTTCTCTGGACCCAAAGTTTCTCGGAGCCCCTCTGCCCCTGGGGCGGCGTCCTCCCTGTCCACCTCTGCCACTGTAGGACTGGTTGTCCGGAGCTGGTTAGGAATGTTGTGATTTTCAGAACCACATCTTCTTCTGACCCTTTTGGTTCCTCGAAAAGAACCGCTGGGGAGCAGAGAAGCGGACTCCGACGGCAGACAACGTCTTCCTGTCCTTCTCGCTCTGGACAAGTGTCTCGCAAACTGTTTTGCCAAACAGGGCAGAACCATCGAAAGGGGCGTTCGCGAAGGACGCTTTAAAGGGCTCCGCAAAATCGCAATGATGGAGCCAGGCCTGACGTCTCATGACTAAGCCTGCTCCACTAGCCCTAGCAGCTCCCTCTGTGGTGTGGGACAATAGCCGCATAGAGGTGTTTGAAATTGATCTCAGAGTGGCCATTCGGGTGGAGTACAATTGTTTGTCATCCTCCGACATGGACTCAGGGGGGATGCAGCGTATTCTTTGATAAGATCCCGCTGCATCTTGATGACATGTGCCATATAGTTCAGAGACCTTATCGAGAAGGTCGCTGAACTAAAGACTCGCTTCCCTAAGTGGTCCATCAAATGGGACTCTTGCTCTGTGGATGGACTGAGGGGCTCTTCTGAGCCAATTCCCTCTTCGTGGCTGCCGCCGTCAACATGGCATCTACGGGGGGCCCCTTACTCCAATGTGATCGGTCTGAGGGGGGGCTAAGAATTCTAAACGGGCGTTTCGATATTGGCTCCACGGTGTCCAGCTCCTTCCATGCCCTGGTGGTAATGAGGTCCACCAGGGGGTCGGCCGGAGGGGACACCCAAGAGGTAGATGGGCCTGCCTCGAATTCCTCCAGAAACACGGACTCGTCAGAGGAAGACTTGGGGGCAGACCACCCACCTCTGATCCTCAGCATCTCCATGATGTCTCCAAAGGAGACATCCTCAGGGGGCGATCTTGGGGAGCCTTCCCCTTCCTCCAAGTCCGTGTCCTCGGATAAGGACTCAGGGGAGTCCACGTGCCTCCTTTTGCACTTATGCTTGCGAGGAACTTCCTCAGGGGGACTGTCCGAGGAGGCCTCGCCAGCAACATCTTGTTCCAATGGAACCATCTGTGACATCAAAGCAGGCTGTCCCTTTGGCCGGGTGTTGGAAGCCTGGCCCAGCAGAGAGGGAGTGCAGGGAGGAGCCGATGCAAGGACCGGGGGTCCGGATGCTCTCAACAGAGTCCTCTTCACAACATCAAAGGCCGAGGGGAAGACACTCTCCAATGGATCCGAAAGTCGGCTCCCACTCGGATCCGATGAAGGGATCGGAGCCGGCGCCGAGACCGTCGGATCCGATGGACCAGTGAGCTCCGACCTGGACGGAGCCGAAGGCACACTGAATCCCCCGGATCCGAAGCTCGCACCACGGCTCCGAGAGATCGGATCCGACAGGCTCGAGGGCAGGGTCAGATCCGAAGTACCAAGTACTGTCGGTGCCGACCCACCCCCGGCTCCAACGATGCTCGGCTCCGAACGCTCTGAACCCGGATAGCGGGTCGGAGAAGGAGCAATAGGGTGGAAAAAAGGTGTCGAGCTCCCGCCCTGGGGGGGGGGGGCAAGAGCACTCCCATCTGCAGCTGGGCCTGGATGAATCTTCGCATCATCCGGTTCAAGTCTGCATCGGATAAACTAAAAGTAGATCTCGAAGAGGCCACTGAGGCAGGCCTGGAATGCCGCCTCGATGACCTCGACGGAGATCGGGTCTCCTCCTCCTCGGGCCCCGGGGAGAAACAAGGGGATCGGAGCCAAGGAGGAGGAGACCTAGAAGCAGTGGAGGGAAAAGCCCGCTTAGCTGGCGGGGCTGAAACGGAGGTCTTGGCCCGCCGCTTGTGGTGCTTCTCCCTCCGTTTCTCCCTCCTGGCCTCCCTGGCCTCCGACACTTTAGCGGGAGTTTGAGTCCCGGACAGAGGCAGGGGGGCAGGAGTAGCAGCGACCACAGGCTGTGGTGGAGCCACGGGAGCAGCAGAGGTAGCGGAGGCTGAAGCCGAGTCCAGGGGTAAAAGTCCCACTAGGACCAGCTTTGACCTCTGCTCTTTCAGTGCCCTGGGGTTGAACGCTGCACAGATGGTACAGCCTGAGGTAAGGTGTTCAATCCCAAGGCACCGAACGCACCAAGTGTGGCCATCAGCCGGGTAGAGCTTATGGCCACACTCGGTACATTTAGAAAATATGGCTTTTGGGGTCTCAGCCATTTTTTTAAGAAAAAAATAACTACACACACACAAAGGCCCCAAAAAGAAACACAACACACACGCACACACTAACGACCAGCGAAGGGAGGGGGAACTAAGTAAAGAAAAAAATAATAAGGGAACCTAACACTTACACACTTTTTGTTATCTAATTTAACTAAAAAAGAAAAATTTTGACAGGAAAAGTACAGATAAATGTAGTAAATTTCCACTTAGCTGACGAGCTCAAGGGGATCCAGCCATCCACAAGCGCGGCAAACTAGATCTGAGGTCATGGAGGGTTAGCAGGGGATTATGGGTGAATGGAGGAGCTAGGAGCTCGGATCCATTAGCTTGAAACAAGTTGCCGGCTCGGATCCAATATCGGATCCAAGACCCACAGGTTGCTGACAAATGAACATCCTACTTCAGATTCATACTTATGCAAGTCAAGGAAGTGTCTCAAGGTCAGATACATGTTTCTGTCTCCAGGTGAAAGGCATAATTTTTGTACAGTGTGATTTGACATGGACATATTACGTCATATTCAGAAAACTTTACCTTATCATGGTAAGTGAATATGTGTGATCAGTGGCCATGTGCAGGGTGTGTGAAATTCAGAAAAACAAGCTGCATGACATGTCCATACTAAGCACCATGGTCCAGCATGGTATATGCTAATAGCCATATAATGACAGGGTAATGAGCAACATTATTTAAAAAAGCATATCTATGTATAATAATGAGACAAAACAAAATAGCAAAGTGATTAAAAAATGTGTAAAGGCCACACAATGGAGCTACTTGAACCTTCAAATGCTAGTGCTCAGACTGAGAGAATCAGTAGGTAATATTAAGGGTTGCTGCAGCTTTAGTAGATGTCTGTCTACAACAGTCCTCTGGAAAAAAGGCAGCAACAAGAAGGAAACGTCCACAGGGAGTACGCCAAAGTACTATAAGGCACAACTACTGACACAATTCCAGTTCCAAGCACGGTTTGACAAACTATTTATTTAACGTCTCACAATAAAAATACGTTTTCGTTGCCCATGCAACTTCATCAGAATGCAATCACCTTTCATGGACTGCATTACACTGACACTGCAGATGAGTACCCTATTGACAAGGACACGTTTCAAGAAATTGTGGACAATTGTCAGCCCCGTCTGCAGCTCCTTGGAGTTCCTATCTTACTGGATACTAAGATATGTGCAGCTTTGCATATTTTAGCTACAGGGACCTTTCAACAACCAACTGGGGACACAGTAGGATTATTATATGCAAAACAAACTTCACCAGACATAATGCGGAGGTACAAAATTATAAGCTTATTAAAGTGACATTAAATGCATTTTCATGAAAAGCTTCTTCAGATTTGTTTTAAATGGCAAATCCAACAAACATATTCCTTTTTCTATCAAGTCCATCACATGATCAGTGACATCATCACATAAAAATACTACACAAAACTAAATACCAAACAAATATAATTTGTCCATATATAAAACTCACATAAATCTAAAACTCTAATTCGATTAATGTTTAAAACTTTTAGTTTTCAACAACACTATTAATGATACAGCATAATTTGTAGGCAGCATCTAGTTCAATTATCTATCTATATTTCACATAGTCTTTTTGAATAATATCATCTCCATCTCTGATATTTAAATGGATCAGCTGAGTCCCATAAACTTAAAACAATGACTTTTGCCAGTGTAAATCACATGTCTAGCTAATACAGTGCTTCTAGTGCTTTCTGCTATACCGTTCACATGTTCATACATCCTTTCTCTAAATTGACTATTTGTCTTTCCAACATACACATGCTTGATAAAAGCTTAGTCTTAAAAACAGCATAATGCTTAAAAAGTACTCATTTTTGTTATAGGCTATACAAAAGTCTTACTTTCATTAATATACTTATATCACATACAGTCTTTACACCTGAAAGTGTCTTGCCTGTCAGATTTAAAATTCCTACTTGGGCCCTGATAATACAATTGTCTTTTCAAATTCTCATTTCTAAAAGTACAACATGGTGCAACACTCACAATTTAGTGGATGTTGTAATTAGAAGTTAAAAGCTGTCAGTTACTCTAGAAAATACTGGAAATGTCATTAGCATGTCTGGAATAAGTTATTAACACTCTAAAGAATGACTGTCTATCCTTGACCTCATTTTTACATGGCCCAAAAAAGAAGAAGCAGTATTTGGTCTCTCAATTTCTACCGCCTCTCTGGTTATATTTAAATCATTCAAAATATAGCCCACTGACAAAAAAATCTTTAGCAAATGCATCAGATGATTCACTAGTCAATTTTGAGGCTCACAAAGACTGACTATGTACTATTCATAGGTTTATACTAGGCTATCTGCCCTAAGGCATTTATAAGCCTAGCCCAAAGTTTTGTGGCTTACGCCACCCCTTATATGAAAAAATACTGTGCCCATTAGTTTGTTGTGCCTCTGTCCAGCAGTGACACAGAGATGATTCCCGGGGTAAACCTACGATCTCCCATCCACAGGTCAAGATTTCTCTTGAACAGAGCCAGTGAGGTGCTCTGCCTCACATGGACCGGGATTTTATTCCACAGCATAGGGAGTCTCTGAGTGATAAATCTATCCCTCCAGCACGTCCTATTTGTATCCGTGCTAAGGTTTAAGTCGCTTGCTCTAGTGGTTTTGTTGGATTTGGATTTTTTGAGGTGGAGCATATCCATTAATTCCGGGTTGGACATGGCCTTGTATGTCAGGCACATGTCACCTCTGAGCAGACGGTATGCGACTGAATAGAGCTGGAGTTTCTTCAATCTGGCAGCATATGACAGATTTTGGAGTCCCTTTATCCTTTTGGTGAGGAACTTTTGAGGTCTCTCCAATTGCTGCAGATGTCGGGTGAGATACATCCCGAAAGGGGCATTGTACTCGATCACTGGTCTGAAAAGTGAAGAGTACAGGGGAACAATGACCTCACTAGATCTGGATGTGAATCCCTTCATGATCAGGTGGGCAATGTAGAAGGTCTTTCTAACCACTTTAGCAACGTGAGTGTCAAAAGAAAGGCCACTGTCAACCTGGGTCCCCAGGTCCCTGATAACCTCTTCTGTGCTTAGTGGATTGCCACCTATATGGTAGCTTGGGGTTACCTTGTTTTTCCCGAATGGTAAGACTAGACATTTTTTGGTGTTTAACTTCAGGCCATGGCTCTGGCACCAGCTATCTGTTTCCGTGAGTCTCTTCTGAAGGATATCCGTGTCCGATGCACTTTCCACTATGGCGCCCAGTTTGCAGTCGTCTGCAAACTTTGTCAGCCAAAGTCCTCCCATGTTGGCCTGTACTTCTGAGAAGTAGATGCCGAACAATAGGGGGCCAAGGACCGAGCCCTGTGGGACACCACTTGTGACCGGCTTGCAGTCTGACATAGCGCCAGCAACTCTAACCCTGTGGGTTCTGTCCTTAAGCCAGTTTGCAACCCATCTTGTGACATATGGGTTTACATTTAAGCTGGTAAGTTTTTCTACAATACCCAAGTGGGGTATTGTGTCGAAAGCCTTTGCAAGGTCAAGGTAAGCTGTATGGACTGCCTTTCCCTCATCAATGGCCTTGGTGACTGTTTCGAAGAAGTCGACCAAGTTCAAAAGGCATGATCTGCCCTTGACGAAGCCAGACTGGGTCGGGTCCAATGTCTGCAAGTCCCCTATATCTTTGTTTATGAGCTCCATTATGATCCTCTCCATAGCTTTGCAGACTAGACTTGTTAAGCTTATGGGGCGGTAATTACCAGGGTCCGTAGAGGCACCGCCTTTGTGGAGTGGGACCACAGTTGCCGTACGCCACTCCTTGGGCACGTATCCTGTGGTAAGGCAGAGATTAAACAGCTGCCTTATGTGCGGGTTTAATTCCTCATTTAGCTCGTGTAGCACACAGCCGGGGACACCATCCGTCCCATTGATGCTGTGTTTTTAGCTTTAGAGAGAGCAGCTTTCACCTGTGCATTTGAGATGTCTGGGAGGCTACACTCCGCTGGGATAGTTATCTCTCCTTTAGGGGAGAGGGGTGAAGTTTGCACTGAACCTGTCTGCTAGTATGTTGGCAATGTCTGTGGGTTCAGTGATTTTTGTATCAGTTTGGACTAATTCTGAGCATATCTGGGAGTTTCCACCCAGGTTCCTAACATAGCCGAGAAAGGCCTTATGATTGTCCTTTGAATCCATGGCAATTTTTCTCTCAAAATTGGCCTTAGTTGATTTTATGAGTGCTCGTATTTTTTTACTAATAATGATCAGGGGTGACTTCCCTTTTATGGATTTTGTTCTATCATGTAATAGCTTTCTCCTCTTATTGTAAAGTTTGTTAATGGCTGGGGTCCACCAGACTGGACGTTTGCCCTTTGTGGAAACAGTCTTGGTTTTATTTGGGATTGCCTGATCCATGCAGTCCTGGAGGTGTTCATAGAAGGCATTTGTAAGGGCTTCCGCAGCTTGGGTTGTGGTTTCCACTGGCTCAGGGGCCTTGAAGGATACCAAACCAGTCTTGAGTAGTGTGAAGTTTGCTTTAGAGAAGTTCTTCACTGTGGTCTTTTCTGTTTGGGGTGGGGGCGGGATGTGGATTTCCAGTGAGATTAGTTTATGATCAGATCTCACCAATGAGGGATATACTTCCAGTGTGGAGCATTTTGTCCCCATGTTTGTGATAATGAGATCTAGTATATTTTCTCCTCTCGTGGGAACAGTGACTAGCTGTTCCATGGCATTTGAATTTATGAACTCCAGGAACCGTTGGGCTAGAAAGTTAGGGCTTGAGTAATGTTCCCAGTCTATATTCGGGTAGTTGAAGTCACCCAATATGATGGTGTTTGGAAATACATTTATACCCTCCAGTGTCTTCAGGAAGGCTGTGTGGGGTTCCTGAGTTTGAGAGGGTGGCCTGTAGCATGCTACAATTTGTAGAGCAGTTTTGCCTATGGTTAGTTGCACCTGGATGGTTTCCGAAGCTTTGTGCGTTGCCACCAACCTGGAGGTGTGGGTATCCTTTCTGAATATGGATACACCCTCTCCTTTTGTGGTGTGGTCCGGGTTTTGGGGCCGGAACGCATGATATGAGGTAAAACCTAATAGTGCCGGGGTGCTCTCAGGAGCCTTGAACCAGGTTTCAGTTACAGCACAGACATCAATGTTCTCCATACTGAGAAGGGCCTCGAGTACGTGCATTTTGAGATTTAGACTTCTGGCATTGAGCAGCATTACCCTCAGTTTCTTCCCATTTTTGTTTTCTAGGGTGGTAGGTTTAAAATTTGAGCCTTGCCTAAAAAAGGCACTATGGGGGTGGCAAGAGGCTTAGCCAATATCCGGAATCCCAGGGGTGACAGGTGCAAGCCGTCCCTTGCGAAGCAGCGTGGCTTGTCAAGCATGTCATCCCAGGCAGACAGACACTGGATCCCCTTTGAATGACACCAGACATTAAGCCAATTGTTAAAGCTGATCATCTTGTCTCTATATTGTGGCATCATTCTTGGTGAAGGAAGGATACTGCTCAGGGTCAGGGTCATACCTGCCTGGGCTACATAATCAGAGAGCTCCTCTATGTCTCTTTTCATGTAGTCCAGGGAGGTACGTCTCAGGTCGCTCACACCAGCATGGACACTGACTGTGTCATATTTGTACTTGCCGTGGAGTGACCCGAAGTGCTTGTGTTATGTGGTGGATTCTAGCGCCCGATAGGCAGCTTACTGTGACCCTCTCCTTGTTCAGCCTGGTGAGTGGACGCCAGTGTGTCTGACTATGGAGTCACCTATGACAAGTATGTTTGGTGTTGTATTTGGCCTTAAGGGCTGTGACTGCTTTGCACACTGATTTTGTGGTTTATGTGTTGCTTGTGGGGTGTCTTGAGGTAGCAGTTGTTTGGGTGTCTGCTTTGGAGGCCTCTGCTGTTTAGGTAAATTTTACTCAGAGCCTCCGAGTATGTCTTTGTGTGTTTATGTGTTTGATTCAGTGGTGTGGTAGCATTAAGTGACGCTGGTTTTGTGGTGTGTGTAGTTGCCTTCTCCTCCTGTCTGGTCTTGCCAGTCCTGAGTTGAGAGAGCTCAGCCTCCAGTTTGGCTAAATAGCTGCATCTCTCGCAAGTATTTGTGTTATGTGGGAGGAGGAGAGGGTTGTCTGTGTACATGAGGCAGTTATAACATTGCCTCAAGATTCCCAGATTCACCAGCTGGACCGGAGAGGAGATTGACAACTGACCTTTGGACATGCTAGAATAATATTGGGAATTCCTTAATAATTGAAAACAAGGGCCAGTGGGGAGTGAGGGTGTAGTGCTTTTAATTTTTAGTGCTGACTTATATAATTGCTTTAGTGAGCAAGTGCCAGGTAACTTGAGTGCAATGTGTTACAAGTAACTAAATGCAAAAACGACAAACAGTAACTTTCTTTCAAGTGAAACAAGGAAATAAGTACAGTAAGCAATGCAGATATCACTATTTTCTTGGAAATGACATGAGGATGCATACTTTTCCAATGCAAGTAGGAATTTCTCTTACATTTTTGTGCAAACACTGACTAAAAATTATTATGTTAAATGTATGGTACTCTACTTGATCAATTTAAACATTAAAGGTGGTGATATTGTTAATCAGACTGAATCAATACAACACATGGATAACTGAACTACATGCTACCTTCCTGGTTTAAATTATCAACTGCCAATCTTGATATCTCTGCATATTTGATAATACTTTGTACATAACTATAAGTTCTACTTGGTGTTATAGCTACAGTTGCACTGTTTAACACTGTTTTATTGTCTTTTCTCAATATGAAATACTTTACTTTTGTTAGTATGTGGTACTTTTACTATGTTATTTTATGACTTGGAGCTTATCTCCCCAGGCCTCCACTGAAAAAGGACACATCCAGCTGG
This sequence comes from Protopterus annectens, assembly GCF_019279795.1. Taxonomy (NCBI): domain Eukaryota; kingdom Metazoa; phylum Chordata; order Ceratodontiformes; family Protopteridae; genus Protopterus; species Protopterus annectens. The sequence goes on from NC_056739.1 coordinate 1,675,491,125, forward strand.
ACTTTCCTGGTAAACAAATGTAAAATGAAATAAATAAATGATTTATATTATTAAAAGCAGCGTTGAAAGAAAGAGGTTTAAAACATTAACTGAATAAAAGAGTTTTAGATTTATGGGAGTTCTGTATACATATAAAAACTGATATTTGTTTTAGATTTAAATAGTTCTGTGCAGTATGTTTAGCTGACAATATCAATAATCATGTGATTGATTTGACTGATGCTTTAGGTATCTTTGCAATAAAGTTTTAATTTTGTACCAACATATGGTGTCTGCATAAGTTTGCTTTACGTATATTATACTTTTTCCTGACTTCAAGCAGCGGGTGCCACCTAGGTGCTACCTATCTTTCCTTCTTTACTTTATTACCATGCTATGTCTTCTATGCATTCTTGACTTATCAACTTCTACCCAGGTTCCTCCTTTTCTGCCTATTTTTCCTTTCATGCAATTTTACTCCAGGTGTTCCCTATGTAAATTCAGACAATATATGTTCAGCTTATACATATTGTTTAAAAGTGTTAATCCAATGTATTGTTGTCTACTTTCATTTCTAAGACTGTGCAAATGACCTCTAATGGGATGTCACCTATTTTATTTTCAGATAATCTTTTTTTCCTTTTATATGTTATGCTTGACTTTTATTACCTAATTGTTCTGAGTACTTCATCTTCCTCTGTATGTTACTGTTTTTATGCTTAAATATTGTACAGTTCTATTGGCCACTGTTATTCTCTTCTGTTAATACATACTGAATACTGAATATTGCACGTCTTATTATTACCACTGTAACTCGATTAGTAATTGCATTCTGTGTAACTGAGCTTTACTCCAACCAAATACTCCAAACAAGTGCCAAAGACAGCTCAACTCCAACCAATTCTGATACAAAAATAGACACCATGGAACACTGTGCAATACCAGGCAAGGCACTTTATTACAAAGAAAACGTGATTTGACTGGTTATACCACATTTTCTTTGTAATAAAGTGCCTTGCCTGGTATTGTACAGTGTCTTGTGGTACCTATTTTTGTATCAGAATGAGTTTTACTCCACTATCTTATTTTACCACTGTAACTTTTATTACTAATTGTAGCTATGTAATTGGAGCTTTTCTCCCCAGCCTCTGCTGAAAATGGGCCACTGGCCCAGTCAAAATGTCCCGGTACACAAAAGTAAAATAAATAAATGTACTGTAAGCAGACCTTGTGTTAGCTACACATATAAACTTTTGCTGCATGTCATCCACAAATATTACACAATATCCTTTTTGATTATAGGACAGCTTCTTGTATAAATATATATATACCCTTGCAGTGTTGCTTTAGGGACATTTTGTGACTGCAGAGTGCTTTTAGAACAAGATGGCTATTAAGTTTCAGTATCATCTGTACACTAGGGGATGGTTTGTTTATGTTTGTAAGCATGTTTATGCTGCACTTTGTTTTGACAGTAATTCTCTATATTGCTACATAATGCCGTGAACTTATCGTTTTGGCCAGTATATACAGCCATTTAATGAAAAGCCTTGTAGATTTGTTTTTTGGTAACAGTATCTATGTTTTAGCTTGTCACTGTTTTTAGATCGTTTTAGTACTGCTTCTTTAAGCAGAATCAGGAGAGAATGTCAATGTGCTATTAATTAACCAATTATTGTTTAATTATTTGGTTTGAGCGCCAAATATTTTTGTATATAAGCTTATCTGTTTCAATGCTTTATTACACCTGAAGAAGCGTAGTATAGCTACGTGAAAGCGCTTGTGTTCCTGTTTCCAATAAAGAAGATTTTATACAGAATAAGAACTTTCGTGTGGTGACTCCAGTGGATTTTGTATTACTAATATCCTTTTTATGTGTACAGATCCTGAAGATACTGAAAGGAATCAGCTGCTGCACTGGAGAAAACTGGGACACCTAAGAAAGCTGTGGGATAAGAATATTTGATTAAGAATGTCTTTCTTTTTCCAAAATGTATACCCCAGTGCTACTTCTGTCATTACTGCCATAGCTCAAATATAGCAATATGATTGTTTAGTGCTTTTAATGTGTTAGCGGATGCATACTCTCATATATGGGGACAACTGTGACAGGATGTTAAGCCCATGCTCCCACATTATTATAAGGATGCCTGTGGGTTCAGTTCCTCCCACCACCATTACTGCTAGTTGTGTTATGAAATATTTCTGGTTTCTTCTTCTTCTTTCTCATCATAATAACTGCAACACTGAATAGAGCAAATATGTATGATCATCATTACTGTTTGGGTGTACATTTTTATCAATATAGTTGTTTCATTTGCAAATAACCTGTGAGTGAAATGTTAGGTCTGACCTGTAGGTTTTCTTTGCATATGTACATTTGTCATAGACATCATTACTTTATCTTGGAGTACACACACCTGTTGGCTTGTTTAAGTAGTGCATCACGTTAATCCTCTAACTGTCAGAATGCAGGTGGTGACTGATGTTGGTTCAGGTCTCCCTCTCAGGTGTGTATGCTAACAATCTTGTTAAACTGAGAAGAGTTTTTTGATCCATCATTATATAACATACACACATAGGCTTCCTTTTTCTTACATATATTTATTCTGTTTAACATTTTGTTTTCTCCACTAATTTTACTGTTATATGCAATGGCACTATGAACAGCACCCATCCCATAGGCAAGGCCTCTTGGCCCTCGACAGGTGGCAGCAGCAGCAGCAGTGCCACCACCAGAAGCAAGCAGCACACCTGGCTCCCAGCCTGCCACAGTCACCACCCACTTCAGGCAGTCCTGCACTGAATGCTGATACAATTAAACCAACTGGTGGCGGTAACAGTGGAGGTGACACTTTTGTCACCCATTAGCACCTGGCATACACTATGATGCAAGGATGCCCAAATCAGCCAAATGGGGAACCTCCTCTGGTGGTTCATTGAGTTGAGTCTCTGTCCAGCACCATCTCCACCATCTGAGACAAGGCCATCATTACCCAGGGTGGTGAGTAGTCTCCCACTGGGTCTGCAGATATGAACACACCATTCCATCTCCCAGCTTCACGTTCCCCTCTATTTTGTGTCCATGTCTGTTAGGTGTTTTTCCTCCCATCACCATTGTCTTTCCTCTGTTTGTCTAATGTCTTTTTCAAAATTGTGCCCCCCGCCACTGTTTTACCACACACCCTGTCAGTCATGTAAGTCTTCCCCTGCTACCTAATCTAGCCTTGTCACCTTCCTCTTATGTCCCTTACTTCATTCTTTAGCTTTCCTCCTCTTTATGATGAAAAACTGGAACTTGAACCACAAAAAAAAAAAATCTGACCTTCCCTACCTCCATCCTGCTCATTCCTTCGTTTTTCACCTTCTGCTCGCTTCCCCTATTCATCTCTTTCTTACACTTCCATATCCAAATTTTAATCTAGTCAAAAAATAGATAAACACACCTTATACATACCCATGTGGGGTTTCTAAGTCACTTATCTTTTCTGATTCTACTGTGCACAACGGCTTGCAAACAGCACCATCTATGCTCATGTGCAACCAATGAGGACTAGCACTGGTCATTGTACAGCAATGATTAACTACACCCACGTATATTGGCCTCAGCTGGCATGAGGTGTACAAATGAGCTAAGCATCTACGCACAGCAGTCTGCATGTACAACATAGGATAAATATGACACCTTTAGTGTGACTGCTTCCACAGATCAGCCTGTAAATTAAATGCTTTGTACAGTGTAAGCAGAAAGGGTTGAGGTTTAAAGTACCCTCAGAGCTGAATACTTTTTTGTTTCTTTTATTCTATCATTTTGCAAGTGTGTAACAATTGCCTGCTATGTACTTCACTGGCACCTTTAGTGTGACTGTTTCCATAGCTCACCCTGTAAATGAAGTGCTTTGTAGAGAGTAAAAACAGAGGTTTGAGGGTTCAAGTTCCCTCCCAGTTGCGTAGAAGCATATCATTGTTACAGTAGGGTGCTTGTTTCATGACATTTGCATTATAGGGAAGGTATAGTGGTCAGACTCTGCTGTCATAACTACTTTTGGTCACTATATCTTTTTATTTTTCTGTAACCTACTTTACCTTCTCTATCTTCAATGACTTAAATTTGATATATTTGTGTTTCATATCCCCTTCTCCATTGTCTTCCACATCCCTGATTGTAGCATCACCTCCATTTGCAGTCTTATCTATGTTACATGTTTGTCTCTGTGGCCCTGCTATCTCCTGTACCCGCCTACATTAATCATACTTTCATTACTTCCTTCCATAAGTATCTTCTCTGCATATATGCATCCCTGGGTTAAAAAGTAAATCAGCACACAAGCCTCATAACCAGCAGGACAGCTACAAACCTACTTTTTCTTGCAACAACTGTGTGTGTGGGTTCATGCTAAGCACTCCTAAAGCTTATGCTCAACAAATCATGCTGGTTGTTCATCCCTGTGCCAAACCACAGTTCCCTACAATCATTCTGCAGGTCTCTGCTGCAGACACAATGAACCTTTCCTGTGCTGCTCTCTGTACACACTTTCCTGGTCACACACATTGTTAATGTGCATCAATTTATTTTATTTATTTATTTAGTTTGCATTTGTTGACCAAGAGAGTCCGACTGGATGCATGTCCATTTTCAGTGGAGGCCCAGGGAGAAAAGCTCCATAGATCAATTACAAGCAAATATAAGGAGTATACAGAAGCAATCAAATTTACACAGATAGTACATAAGCTTAAAATTAACATACATACATAGAATAAAAACATCTTATACAATTTTAGAGTTGGAATGAGACAATACATAAGTAAGAGGAAATACAAAATAAGATACATAGGTGAGCTTTGTGTCTAGAAAGTTGTATCTTTTGCACTTTTACACAGTTGGACTGTGTACAAGTTTGACATAGTCAGGTGTACAGTAGTAGGTGAAACATCAGACTTGAGTGGTAGGATGTATACATTAAGTATAAAAGCAAGGCAAGGATATATAAATTAAGTATAAAGCAAGTGTAAGGATGTAGAAAGAAAGAAAATTATAGAAGGTTTATAAAACAGTGTGCCTAGCAGTGAGTTAGTACCACTATCTGTATATATACTAACTGAGGGGCCAGGTATAGAGGTGCCACTGTGAAGAAGCTGGAAATTAAAAAAGCTGCAGTTCCTCTTAGTGGTACAGCTGAAACAGAGAGCAGGAGAAAGAGGAAGAGGTTGGGTATGGTTGGGGAGGTCAGCCTGGTGGTGAGCATAAACATATCCATAAAAGTTTTAGGTGTTCTTTGAGGAGTCTTTTAAATGTAACATTTGAGTCTGCTAAAGTAATAGCAGAAGGTAGGGAGTTTCAAATTTTACCTATATAATTAGGGAAGAGGGAGTCCCCTGCTGTGTTGTTGCTCTTGGTGACCTTAATTAGCTTTTTATCACTAGAACGTAGTTGTCTAGGGTTAGTTTGTAGTTCTCGTAGATTGGCCTGTGCTGGAGTTTTATCTGGGAGTGGTAGACATTTATGGGCAAAGGAAAGCTGATGAAAGTTTAGGAGATTAGGGAATTCAAGCCAATCAAGTTGTTTTAGGGAATGAGAGTGGTAGGATTGATAGGGGGCACCGGTAGCAAATTTGGCAATTTTATTGTAACAGGTGTTGAGCTTGGCAATTTCTGTTTTGGGTAGGTTGGTGAAAATGGGTGAGGCATAGAAGAGTGTGGAAGGAGTTGAGTTTGAGCAATTGTTGCCCTGGCAGACTGAATTATCAATGGTTTATTTTTATACACACTGCCCAGTTTTTTTGTGGATGTTTTTAATGGTTTGATTTATATGCTGATCAAATTTGAGGTTATTATCAATGGTCACTCCTAGGAGTTTAGTATGAGTGTTTGGGGAGATGATAGTCCCATCCCTGGACACAATATTAAATGGGCTGGGTATTGTGGTTGATTTGTTTGGTCTAAATAGCGAAAGTTTGTTTTTTGGGGATTTGGTATTAGGTTTTTGGTAAGAAACCAGGTTTTGGTAGTTTAGAAGACTTTCTGGATGACAGAGGAGTTTCTGAGGATCACTGGCTGAACAAACTAGCATTGAGTCATCAGTGTATTGTATAACAGTAGAATTTTGACAGATGCTGTGTAGATTATTGGTGAAAATGGAGAATAGAAGGGAACCTAGAATGGACACTTGTGGGACTCCTGTGGTGATGGGTAGCAGTGGGGATAGGTTGCTCTCTCATCAAACTACTTGCTGACTTCCTTGTAGATAATTCTGAAACCGGGCTAATGCATGGTTACTAAGGCCAAGGTTGGTAAGGGCTTGAAGTAATTAAAAAGGTTGACCATATCAAACGCCTCTGACAGGTCCAAGAATATGGCAGATGTTAGATTGCCTGTGTGTTTGATTTGGTAGATGAGGTTTGTGAAAGAAAGTAGGGCAGTGGTGGTGCTGTGAGCAGGCCAAAATCCATGCTGGGTGGGAGAGAGAAGTTGGCTGTTGAGTAGGTATGGCATAAGTTGGTGTTGTATACATTTTTCAAGTATTTTAGCTAGTGGAGACAGGATGGCTATGGGGCTACAGCTAGTGAGGTCGGTGGAGGTACCGTCTTTGTGAAGGGGAATGATGTAGGAGGTCTTCCAGACAGGTGGAATGGTGGATTCTGAAATAAATCTGTTTATGAGGATGGATATTGGGAAGGCAAGTTCACTGGCAGCCAGTTGAAGGTATTTAGCAGGGTTGCCGTCAGCTGCTAGTGTAGTAGGTTTAAGTTTGGTTAGCAGCCTTTTGACATAGTTGGTAGGGATGGGTTAAAATTAGAAGGCTATTTTGGGTATGTATACAGGTTTGGGGCAATTAGTGGTGGTGGATGTGTGCTGTTTTTGAACAAGGTTGGAGGTAGTTTCTATAAAGTATTTGTTGAAGGTATCTGGTATATTTGTGATTCACTCGCGGAGGTAAGAGATGGAGTTGAGGGTTTGCCGGGGTGGAGTACTTTATTTATTCTTACCCAGAATTTTTTGGGATTGTTTTGATGCCTGTTTTGTAGCTATATGAAATATATTTTTTTTTTATCTAGAAGGACTGCTTTTTTATCGGTTCTAAGTTTTTGGAATTGTTCCTTAGCTGCTGGGGTTTCTGTAGCTCTCCAATGATTCCAGGCTCTGTTCCTTACTGCTACTTTATTTTTAGTCTCTTTGGTAATCTAGGGGGCTGTTTTCACTTTGAATTTTGTAGTACGGGCTGGAGCATGGGCATTTAGGATTTTTAGGAAAGTGTTATTGAATTGAGTTATAGCTTCTACTAAGGGTAGTACTTTTAGTATGTTCCAGTTATAGTGTTTTAGTTCAAGTTTGAATTTGTTGGGGTTGAAGCTTTTTATGCTCCGGGTCATTTGTAATGAGAGAGTAGAGTTGCTCTGGGTTTTGAATTTCAGTACAAACGTGGGTTGGTGGTCACTAAGGGTGTCAGGAAGGATGCCTGCTTGGTAGGAGGTGTTAGTCTTACTTATTAAGATCCAGTCTAGGAGGCTTTCTTTGATTTTTGAGTTTCCTAGTCTAGTGCTTGATTGGATGACTTGAGAGAAACTGTAAAGGTTGGTATGGTTAGTGGGGTTTATAGCTGAACATGTGTTCCAGTTTATATTAAAGTCACTGAGGATGACAGTTTCTTAGGCAAGTTTTGACTTGTCCATTGTAAGAAGGCTTCTATGGTAGGGATACTGTTAGCTGGTGGTATGTAGCATGTGATAAAATTGACTGATTTTTTGTCACTAAGTTTGAATTTAGCTAGGAGGAGTTCAGTATTATTAAAGGGAGGGATTTGAAGATTAATAGTGGTTATATTTAGGTTGTTTTTATAAAATAATGTTACCTCTCTCCCTTTTTTACACAGTCTGCCATGGTGCAGGACAATGTACCCAGTAGGGAGGAACTCATAGTCAGCTGTTGCGGGCTTTAACCAGGATTCAGTCAGACGTAGTATGTCAGGGGAATAGGTGGATAGCAATGCATGCAGTAAATGTACCTTATTGTTAATGCTCCAGATATTTAAGCTTAGTAGTAATAGACTGGTTTTTGGTCTAGTAATGGGTAGATGGCTGGAGGAGAGGGATGAATTAACTGTGGTAGTCTGTATAGAGTTAGGCCCTGGATTTGGGTGTATGTCTCCAAGATTCATTGCACAGATATAGTAAACAGAAAAGCAGTGGCCGTGGCATTTCTGAATCCCTGTCTATTTCTTACCAGATGAGTTAAAGTATAAAATACGATTTTTTTCATTTGAAGAGGAAAAAAAATGATTTCTTCCCTCCCTTGCATGTGTAGGAGTACTAATTTGTGTATCTTGACTGCAGATGGTCTCCAACTGAAATTCATTTTGAGAGTATATTGCTTTTTCCCCTATCACCAGTTTCAAGCCAAAAGACTGTGTGTTGGGTAAAGAGGTGGGAGTTTTGCAGGGTTTTAGAATAACTTCAGTGCCACCACACTTAAATATTTATTTCATGAACAGAGAAGTCAGTACTTTAACAAGCTTCTGACAATCCTGAATAGTTGATTTGAATCTGTTTTCAACCACGGTTTACAACTGGTGGTAGGTAACACTCAAAAATATTTATTAATAATATACCAGGTGGAACTATTCACCTTATTCTCTTCTGAATATGCATTTAGTTCTCAAGACCATGCCTAGAGGACAGATGGTTGGGGACTGTTGCTTCAGAGTACTCAATCAAAAATGTATTTACTTTTCTGTGTTAATTGGGTTAAGTGGCTGGAATGCTCCTGGGACCCTTTTCAGGCCCACCCCAGGCGCATAATCATAAGCTTACAATACAGATGTACTATATTCTATTATCATAAGCAAATGAGCTTATATATATTCATTTAACCATCATATAAAGTGCACAGTATCACAATACTGGCATGTTAAACACAATGCAGTTCATTAAAACACCATGGAAAGTCACAGAGGAACCTTTCTATGTAGTTTTATTTTAATTTTACTTGAAAAAAGTAACAGTATTCATGACTGCCATTGGAAGTCCATGGCATAAGACACAATATTATTTTCAAGGATCAGTATTTAACAAAGGCAAATGATAGTTGTCAAGCAGTTAGTTCCTACTTTAAATGATCAAGACAGTATTAAAAGTGAAGCCAGAAGATAACCTGCTTTAAGTTCCAATGCTGTATCTATCCTAGGACGGATGCAGCCCCCAGCAGAAATATCCTTTGACTAAATTTGGACAGGGTACTTATTTATTAGCAAATGCCAGAGTGGCAGGGCTGAATTTCAGTGAGACTGCACAGTACTGTGTACTAGAAAAAGAAGTTATGTACCTACCATAACGTTCCCTGTTAGTTGTCTTCTTCTCGCCTTCTTTCTTGCTGGTTGGGTTCGGAGCTGATCCTCGGCTCCGACTCGGCGATCTTCAAAAGCTCGAGAGCTGCTTACTGGCTCGAGGCCCCCCTATATCCCATGATGCCTGGCGCTAGATACCCAGATCTCGTTTGGTAAGTCTAACTGCAGACATAATAATAAAGGAATCCTATCCTAGAATGCATAAATCCTACTGCAGAGACTACTAGTCAGAAAGGAATAGCCAGAGAAGGCTCAGCCAATGAAGAATCAAGAAGAACTCTTCTCAGTCCACTAGGATAGGGGGATGGAGGGGGGGACGCAAAAAAGAAGGTGAGAAGAAGACAACTAACATGGAACGTTATGGTAGGTACATAACTTCTTTATGTTAAGTTGTCTATCTCGCCTTCTATTCTTGTTGGTTGGGACAGCGTCCCTAGCACCTAAAAACCTGGGTGGCTCATCGGAAAAGACTCTTCAGAACAGTGGAACCAAAGTCAGCTCTGCTCCTGGAAACCAAATCCAACTTGTTATGTGAAATAAATGTATGTGGGTTGGCCCATGTAGCCGCAGCACAAATAGATTCCATAGGCAACCTAGCCTGGAAGGCCACCGAAGTAGCTAAAGCTCTGGTGGAGTGACCTTTTGGTTTAACTCGCAATTTTTTATTCCTCAGTTGATATATGAATGTGATGACAGAAGTCAACCACCTGGATAAGGTTACTTTGGAGACCAGAAGACCTTGTTTACCTACTGCATAAGACAGGAAAAGTTGATCTGATTTTCTAATGTCCTTGGTTCTGTGCAAAGGTAACCACACACACAACAAATCCAGTCACACATAGACCTACCCCAACTGCAAATCAAACACATAATAACACAAAGACATACTCAGAGGCTCTAATAAAAAACTTACCAAAACAACAGAGGCTCCCAAAGCAGACACCCAAAAATCCACCACCTCAAAACATAACACATGCAACACATACTTCAATAAATCGGTGTGTCAAACAATCACAGCCCTTAAGGCCAAACACTATGCCTGATACACTAGTGATAGGTGACTCTATAGTCAGACACACCGACGTTCCACTTACCAGGCTGAACAAGGAGCGGGTAACGGTAAGCTGCGTATCAGGGGCTAGGATCCGCCATATAACACACGCACTCAGGTCACTCAAAAGCATGTACAAATATGACTCCATCATTGTCCATGCCGGCGTGAATGACCTGAGACGTACCTCCCTGGACTACATGAAAAGAGACAGAGGAGCTCTCTGATTATGTAGCCCAGGCTGGTATGACCCTGACCCTGAGCAGCATCTTGCCCTCACCAAGAATGATGCCACAATACAAAGACAAGATGATCAGCTTTAATAACTGGCTCAATTACTGGTGTCATTCTAGGGGAATCGAATGTCTGTCTGCTTGGGATGACAAGCTGGACAAGCCACGCTGCTTCGCAAGGGACGGCTTGCACCTGTCACCACTGGGCTTCCGGATATTGGCTAAGGCTCTTGCCACCCCCATAGTGCCTTTTTTAGGCAAGGCTCAAAAGACGAACCCACCTCCTTAGAAAACAAAAATGGAAAAAAATTAAGGGTAATGCTGCTCAACGCCAGAAGTCTAAATCTCAAGATGCAGGCTCTCGAAGCACTGCTCAGTATGGAGAACATCGGTGTCTGCGCAGTAACTGAAACCTGGTTCAAGACTCCTGAGAGCACCCCAGTGCTACCAGGCTTTACCTCGTATCATGCTTTTCAGCCCGAAAACCCGGGCCGAAAGACAAAGGGAGGGGGAGTGTCCATATTCATCAAGGATACCCACACCTCCAGGTTAGTGGCAACTCATGAAGCATCAGAGACCATCCAGGTGCAACTAACTGTAGGCAAAACTGCTATACAACTGGTTGCATGTTACAGACCATCCTGCCAATCTCAAGAACCCCATTCAGCCTTCCTGAAGACATTGGAAGATATGAATGTCTCACCAAATACCATCATATTGGGAGACTTCAACTACCCTAACATAGACTGGGTGCACTATTCTAGCCCTAACACCCTAGCCCAAAGGTTCCTGGAATTCATAAACTCAAATGCAATGGAACAGTTAGTCACCTCTCCCACAAGGAGAGATAATATACTAGACCTAATCATCACAAACATGGGGACAAAATGCTCCACACCGGAAGTATTCTCCTCACTAGTGAGATCTGACCACAAACTAATCACCCTGGATATACATATTCCACCTCCACCCCCAGCACAAAAGACTACAGTGAAAAACTTCTCAAAAGCCGACTACACTTCTTAAGACTGAGATGGTATCATTTAAGCTCACTGGGCCAATGGAAACCACATCCCACAGTGCTGAATCCTTCACTAATGCTTTCTACGGACATCTCCAAGAATGCATGGATCGTGCAATCTCAAATAAAACCAAGACCCTCTCCACCAAGGGAAAGCGTCCTGTCTGGTGGACCCCAGCCATAAACAAATTGTATAACAAAAGAAGGAAACTACTGCAAGACAGAGCAAAATCCCATAAAGGGAAGGCATCTCTGATCAGCATTAGTAGAAAGCTACGTTCTCTCATAAAAACATCCAAGGCAAACTTTGAGAGAAAAATCGCCAAGGACACTAAAGATAACCACAAGGCATTCTTCAGTTATGTTAGAAACCTGGGCGGAAACCCTCAGATATGCTCAGAGTTAGTACACAATGAAAAAAAAAATAACAGAACCCACAGATATTGCCAACATTCTGGCAGATAGGTTCAGTGCAAATGTCTCCCCTCCCTCACCCCCAAAAGAAGAAATAATTATCCCAGCTGAATGTAACCTCCCTGTCATCTCAGATGTCCAGGTGAGAGTCGCCCTCAGCAAAGCAAAAAACACAGCATCAATGGGACCTGATGGTATCCCCGGTTGCGTGATACGATGAACTCCAAGAGGAGCTAAACCCGCATATAAAAATGGTATTTAACCTTAGCCTTACTTCAGGATATGTATCTGAACACTGGCGTACAGCAACAGTGGTCCCACTCCACAAAGGAGGCTCCGCTACAGACCCTGGGAACTACCGCCCCATAAGCTTAACCAACCTGGTCTGCAAAGCTATGGAAAGAATCATTATGGAACTCATAAACAGCGACATTGAGGACCTACAGACACTTGATCCCACCCAGTTCGGCTTTGTAAAGGGCAGATCCTGCCTTTTGAACCTGGTTGACTTTTTCGAAACAGTCACTAGAGCCATTGATGAGGGCAAAGCAGTCCATACAGCCTACCCGGACTTGGCTAAAGCCTTCGACACAATACCCCACTCAGGCATCATAGACAAGCTCAACAGCTTAAATGTAAATCCATATGTCACAAGATGGGTTGCAGACTGGCTAAAGAACAGAACCCATAAAGTCAAAATTGCGGGAGCCATGTCAGACTCAAAGCCAGTCACAAGTGGTGTCCCACAGGGCTCTGTCCTGGGACCCCTCTTGTTCGGCATTTACTTCTCAAATGTTAAAGCAAACATGAGAGGGTTGTGGCTGACAAAGTTCGCAGATGACTGCAAGCTAGGCGCCATAGTCGATACACCAGCTGACACATACATCCTACAGAAAGGCCTCACCGAAACGGACAACTGGTGCCGGAATCATGGCCTTAAACTGAATGCCAAGAAATGTATAGTCATCCCCTTTGGGAAAAACAAAGTACCCACAAATTATCACATAGACAGTAACCCACTGAGTATGGAAAAAGTAATCAGAGACCCGGGGACCCAAGTCGATAGTGACCTCTCATTTGACACCCACGTTGCTAAAGTGGTTAGAAAGACTTTCTACCTTGCCCACCTTATCATGAAGGGGTTCACATCCAGATCTGTACCTCACCCGGCACTTACAACAGCTGGAGAGACCCCAGAAGTACCTCACCAAGAGGATCAAGGGTCTCCAACATATGTCATATGCTGCCAGGCTAAAGAAACTCCAGCTCTATTCAGTAGCATACCGCCTGCTCAGAGGTGATCTGTGCCTGACGTAAAAGGCCATGTCCAACCAGGAATTGATGGACATGCTCCACCTCAAAAAATCCAAATCCATTAGAACCACGAGAGCTAAAGATTTAAACCTCAGCACAAATATGAATGGGACATGCTGGAGGGACAGATTCATAACTCAGAGGCTTCCCATGCTCTGGAACACAATCCCAGTTCATGTTAGGCAGAGCCCCTCACTGACTCTCTTCAAGAGAAATCTTGATGAGTGGATGGGAGATCGTAGGTTTACCCTGGGGGTCATCCTTGTGTCACTACTAGACAGAGGCACAGTAAAATAATTTTAATAAGTAAGGGGGTCTTCAATGTGTCACTACTAGACAAAGGCACAGTATTCTAAATCTATTCTGTACACTCTAGTACCACTACATGGGGTGGCGAAAGCCACATCACTAGGGCTAGGCTTATAAATGCCCCAGGGCAGATAGCCTAGTACTAAACTATGAAACTATGAAACTAAATAAAAGTGTAGCTGCCTGTGAACATCTAACTGATGCAACTTATATTCCGCCCTGTTGCAGTGATTAGGGAAAAACACAGGAAGGTCTATGGACTGATTCAAGTTACTCTCTGAAGAGACCTTAGGAAGGAAGGATGGATTAGTCCTAAGAGCAACCCTGTCATTGTGGAACACGAGGTATGGGGGACGGACAGAAAGAGCCTGTAGTTCCGAAACTCTTCTGGCTGAAGTAATAGCTACCAGGAAGAGGGTTTTCCAAGATAAGAACTTCAGCGAACAAGAAGCTGCAGGTTCGAAAGGGGGCAAAATTAGTGAAGTTAAAATCAAATTTAAATCCCACGGTGGTGGAGGATCTCTCACTGGGGGCCTGAGCAGAGTGGTTCATTTGAGAAAGGCTTTACAAAGTTATGGGATATGATATTGTTATCCGACAGGCCAATGTGAAAATTTGAAATTGCTGCTAACTGGACTCTAATTGTAGCTGAAGCAGAACCAGCATGGAAGAGTTCAGCTAGAAATTCCAAAATGGAGTGCACTGGGGCTGAAAAGGGGTCTATGCTTTTTGCCTCTGCCAGGAAGAAAAATGTTTCCACTTACTAGCGTAAGTTTTTCTGGTCGTAGACTTGTGTGATGACAAAAGGATTTCTCTCACAGATGGGGAAATATCTGGGAGCCTGGCTAGGGTTGGAAGTGGAGCAACCACACTGTCAGCTGGAGAGTGTGCAGGGATTGATGCAGCCCGCCCGATTGATGAATCAGGAGGTCTGGAACTAGGTCCAGAGTCCAAGGCTGTTTGAGAAGATAGGAGTGCAGGAACGGAAACCAAATTTGTCAAGGCCAGTACGGAGCAATGAGGATCATTTTGCAACCCAAAACGGCAGCCTTCTGAATCAACTTCGGTATGAGGGGGAAAGGAGGAAATGCATAAAGAAGTCCCTGGGGCCAATCATGGACTAGAGAGCCTTTGGGGGGATGCCCGGGGAGTGGAAGGAGGAAGAAGAAATTGCTGCACTTGTTGTTGAGGGGAGTTGCAAAAAGGTTGCAGCAAGGTTGACCCCATCTGCGGAAGATTTGGTCCGCAACCACCTGGTTCAGAGACCACTCGTGAGGCATGAGAATTGCTCTGCTCAGTCTGTCTGCTATAACGTTGGACTTCCCAGGGATGTGCGTTGCAATCAGAAACTGTTGGGAAGAGATCGCCCACTGCCAGAGTCTGAGTGCTTCTCGACATAGGGGGTAGGACCTGGTTCTGCCCTGCTTGTTGATGTACCACACTATGGACATATTGTCCGTTTGAACTGCAATGGTCCCAGTAGGAAGAGAGTCCTGAAGAGCCTACAACGCTAAGAGCACGGCCCTCATCTCCAAAACATTTATGTGCAGATGATACTTGTGAGGTTGCCAGGTGCCTTGGACTGTACTGCCCTGATAATGCCCCACCCAATCAGGGAGGCGTCCGTGGTCACTGTAGCCACTGGTGGGGGAAGAACAAATGGTCTGCCATGGAGCACTGACATGGAGACCATCCACTACGAAGGTGTTTCTTGCATGCCTGAGTGATCATAATCGTGTAAGATATGGGAAGTTGCTGGAAGGACCATTGGGTGAAAAGAAGCCACTGGAGAATCCTCATGTGAAAACGAGCTAGGGGAACAAGTATGACAGCTGCTGCCATGAGATCTAGCGTTTGAAGGACAAACCTGGCTTGAATCCTTTTGCATACTAATAAAACCTTGACATGCTGACGAATCATTGGAACCCTGTCTGGTGTGAGGCTCGCAAACATGTCTTTGGTATTTAAATTTGCGCCTATAAAGGTGATAGATTGACAAAGCAACAATGCAGACTTTCCGAAATTTATTGTGAAACCTAGCCTGGAGCAAGTGTCGATGGTGCAGTCTCTGGCTCGCAGAAGGTGATGTCTGGTGATAGCAGTGAGGAGCCAGTCGTCGAGATATGGAAACACCTGGAATCCTTGCCATCTCAGATGAGCGGTAACTACTGCCATACATTTGGTAAACACCCTGGGGCTGTGGTGAGACCAAAGGGCAGAGCTCTGAACTGATAATGGCTGGCTCCCAGCCGGAAGGAGAGGAATCTTCAGAAGCGTCTGTCCATTTTTATGTGGTAGTACGCATCCTGAAGATCTATGGAGCACATCCAATTGTCCTGACCCAGAAAGGGTAAAATGGACTGAAGCGTGACCATCTAGAATTTTGTTCTTTGTACAGACCTGTTTAGTCTGCTGAGATCCAAAATGGGTCTCCAGTCCCCTCTCTTTTTTGGTACCAAAAAGAACCTTGAGTAAATTCCGGATCCTTGTTGGTCTGCTGGGACTTGCTGGATGGCCCTTTTTCTTAGCAGTTTTGAGACTTCTTGCACTGCTTGGTCCCTTAGATTGTGTGGAACATCTGAAAGGGACTTGTATGACTTTAAGGGGGTGCGAATGAAGGGGATTCTGCAGCCTTCGGATATGAAGGACTGTACCCATTTGTCTTGTGTTATGGCTCGCCAGGCTCCTGGGTACAGTGATAGTCTTCCCCCGACTGCCTCCAGAGGTGAGCAGCCGGGCAACCCTTCAGGGATGCTGGAAAGGCTTATCAGAGAAGGATTCTCTGCTGCCTTGGTTCTGCGGACCCCCTCTACCATGAGGGTGGTGTCTGTTATTGTTCCCTCCTCTGCCCCTGGAGGGAAACTCACCACGTGTGTCCGGCAAGGCTCCTTGGGATTTCCGGAACCACATTTTCCCACTCTTCTGACCCTTAGGATATGGTCTGGAGGGAGTGGAAAAACGGACTCCTACAGCAGAGAGAGTCTTTCCATCCTGCTCACACCTGGTAAGGGTATCTTTCACCTATGATCCAAAGAGAGAGGAACCATCAAAGGGGGTGTTGGTGAATGACGCTCTGAAAGGTTCTGCAAAGTTACATAGCCGCATCCAAGCGTGCCTCCTTAGGGCCACGCCTGTGCCTGCGGCTCTACTCGCACCATTGGCTGCATACGAAATGAGCCGCATGGAGGAGTTTACCACCGAATTAAGAGTCGCCAGCTGGGAGGCTGCCTTAGCCTGGGCCCCCTCAGCTGATGGATCTGAGGGTATCTCCAAGCTCTTTTAGGAAATCCCTCTGAAGACGGGTAAAGTGGCACAGGTAATTCAGGGACCGCATGGAAAAGGTCGCTGAAGAGAACAACCGCTTCCCATACCTGTCCATTGTTCTGGACTCCTTATTAGGGGGATGGACAGATGAAGAAGTTTCAGCCAACTCCTTCTTTGTGGCCGCTGCTACCACCATGGAATCAACGGGGACACCCTTAGTCAAGAACTGTTTGTCCTGCGGGGCAGTAATGAATTTTGCAGGTCTTCTAGGGGTTGGTTCCACTGTGTCTGGAGCCGTCCACGTCTTTCGAGCCACCACAGACATCAGTGGGTCGAAAGGTGGTGACACCCAGGAGGTGGAAGGTCGGGATCCAAGCACATCCAGGAATACCGACTCATCCTCGGAAGGGCTTAGGGTAGTCCAGTTTCCCCTCTGTCTAAGCATCTCAAGGATGTCTGAGAAGGAGACATCTTCAGAGGGGGATCTTGGGGACCCTTCCGACTCCTCTAAGTCAGTATCCGATGTAATAGACTCAGGGGAGTCAACATGCTTCTTCTTGCATTTTCTCTTGCGAGGTGGCTCCTCTGAAAGATCAGGGTAGGCCTCGGAAGAGGAGGATACACCCAAGGGGGTGTCCTGGAGCACTGGATCCCCACGCTTAGGGTCTGGAAGAGGGGCAGAGGCTGACGCAGGTACCCTAGGGGGAGGAGCCAATGGGGTCGAACGTGGGACTGATTCAGGGGCCAGCACACTCCTCATCACCTCAAAGGTGTCCCTGCCTGGACGCAGAGAAGGCTCAGGCTCCGACGAAACCAAAAGCCCTCCCTGCATTGAGGGAGATGGCTCCAAGGCAGATGTAGGAGCCGAGCTCACCTGCGCCGAAGCACCGAGAGGGAGAGTGGGGTCGGACAAGGGTCCAATGCCACTTGCCCCCTCAGAGCCGACGAGGGAGTCTCGGCGCCCAGATCCCTCCAGGGAAGGTACCATGGAAGGGATCGGAGCTGACGAAGGAACCGAAAGGGAGGGTATCGGCACCGACGATTCCACGACTCGAACCCCAATGAACTCCGGCTCCGAGCTCAAAGGAAGAGTCAGAGGAGGAATATGAACAGCTGTGGATGGAGCCAACTCCTGATGAGGAGGGCTGGACAACATTTTGGCAAGGGCCTGCGACTTCAAGAGCCTACTGACCACTCTTTCCAAATCATGGTCCGAAAGACTAGAGGACCGAGAAGAGTGGGATGATCAGTGACTACGCTCCGAATGGAGCAGGGGCGACTTTGGAGCTGAACGTATCGACTCCAAAGAAGGAGACCTGGATCTCTTTCGACTATCAGCCGGCTCCGAAGACCGTGTCGGAGCCGACTGGGAGGGAGGGACATTGGTTCCAGCTGGAGCCAAAATGGATTGTGTGGCTTCACCCAACGACGGCTCCGAACTGGGAGTCGATGGTTTAGGTGGCCTGGAAGATTTCACTGGCTGAGACTTCGACGGTGAATCTTGGGGGTTAAGCAGACCCCTCAGAATCAATTTATTTTTGCGCTCCTGCAGGACTCTTGGACTGAACGCATGACAGATGGAGCAAGAGTCCTGCAGGTGCACAGCGTCCAGACAATAAACACAAGAAGTGTGACCATCTGTCAGAGACATCTTCTGACAGCATGAGTCACACTTCTTGAATCTGGACGGTTTTGGATCCTTAGACATTCTTGGAAGAAAACCAAGGACAAGTTTTCACACAAAAAGTTAAGGTAACCGATAAAAAATATTAATACCCTACAGTTACCACAATCCACTACAAATACTAATACCACAAAGAAAAACAAACGTATCACTAACACTACAGGTTATAGAGAAAAAATTTTTTTTTTTAAAAGAGAAAAGAAAGGTGAACCGCTAACTCAAATGGAAAGAACCTTTCTGTGGAAAAGGGAGAGAAGGGGGGAGGGGAAACTCTCTAATTTAAATGAGTTTCTTAGGAAGGGAAAGCTATTTAGAGGAAAAAACTAACTACAATGAATAAAGTCTAACTAACGACTAATTCTACTACAATACAGTAATTTTTTACAGGAAAATAACAGTAAAAAACAGTAATAATAAAGAAGCTTATACGACCTGAGCCAGTAGAACAACCTCGCAGCAGAAGCGGCAAACGAGATCTGGGTATCTAGCACCAGGCATCATGGGATATAGGGGGGCCTCGAGCCAGTAAGCAGCTCTCGAGCTTTTGAAGATGGCCGAGTCGGAGCCAAGGATCGGCTCCAAACCCAACCAGCAAGAATAGAAGGCGAGATAGACAACTTAACATAAATAGTTCTAAGCCCACTATTCTGCAATCTCGGAGTTAGTACATAGATGCAAGAGTGTGGGGTCACAGTCCCCTTGGTGGGTAGGTGCAGGTGGCCTGTTCCCCAGCAAAACATACTTAAAATAGGACTCTTTTGGATTAGAAAGTTGTTATGGTAGTGCTTCTGTGTTTTCTATTTGTGTTCAGAGCAATCATATTTGACCTTTTGATGTTGAATCTGTGCACTTTGATAAAGAGTCTTATAATTCCTAGGATATACTAGATAATATAAAATAACTGTGTATGCTTACAATCTGCAGCATGAAGAACCAAACATCCTAAAACTAGTACAGCAGCATTACAAAGAGTATAACACTCTAATATTATACTTAACATAAATTAACAAATGTCATTTTATTAACCATGCTATAGTAAAACAACACATCAATCAAATCAACATACCGGTTTTGCCAGCAGATATCTCAAACCTACAGACAATAAGCTTGCAATACTAAATATATCTCAGGTGTAGCAAATGATGGAATGAAGAAAAAATAAGTGGTGAAAGTGGAAAAAGCCCAAAATGACCGATACATTGAATGAGCAACATATGAAATCATTTGACACACTCACAGTCCACTCCATCCATAATATTAAAAGTTAAGGAAAAAAACTATTGTTTCTCTATAATTATTACATTGGCTTCCAAAGTAAAGCTTTTGCTATGATCCTGCCTCTGAGCTGACGTATCTGTAAACTGGGAGTCCACAATTAGCCAGCAGTTTTGGGCATCTGGGGGTTGAGATGGATTCCACACTGGGGTTAAGGCCTTCCTGTTTAATGGCAGTATACTGCAAAAATAACTTTCTATGATTTTGAAAGGTGAGAAGGGAAAAGCCCAAAATAATAAGAAGCTTTACTCTAAACAAAGGTGAATTTGAGCATCTACAAATATTTATCAGAAAGTTGCATCCCGACAGCTGACAGCTTCTGAACATCCAGACAATACCAGTTCATGTTCCAGAAGCCTGTCTGTACTTGTACCTCCAGGATACTGAAGAAGCCACTGGAAAAAGTGCTGCTCTTTGCTCAGGTGTAGAGAATCACCAGCTGAGGCATTCCAAAGAGAATATACTTCACTCAGCTACTGCTGTTAATACAGTTTGGCAGCTGCAAGATCTTCTCCAGTATGGAATTTGTTGGCTCATTGGGGTGTAAAGCAATAATGTTTTTGAGGACTCTTGAGCTAAACAAATCAGACTAAAAAATAACAAGTTTTTGATAAGCATCCAGTCAAACCTCACAATCCTCTAGAAAGTTTGCTTACATAATCTACAAATGAACGTACTACTGGGTGACAGAGCAATGGAGGACTTTGACTACTCTTAACAAAATTCAATGTTTGACAGGAAAAAGTAGCAATGTATCATACTTAAAGGAAAGGAAGTTTGCAATTCCTCAAAATATTTAAATGCTGATTCCAAGAAAATAAGGATGAATAAACTTACTTGTTCCATGAGTTTAAAAGAGGAAAAGACCATTGTAAGGTGGGGAAATCAGAGGTCATTTACTGTAGATAATAGATGTACCAAAGAGTGTTTGGGGTCTATACTCCTAATGAATGATTTGAAAGTCATAAAAATGCTGTTGGCGGGTTGTGATGTACTGAATGAGCAGCATTTTTTTGAATGGTCCTCAATCCATAGCTTGCAGTAATAAATAGTTTGATGGCAAGTGATATATGTTAAGTTAAAGTGGTTAATACTTTAGAAACTTGGGTGGTAAAACAATAGCAGCCATTTGTTGTATAATACCAAGTAAGAACAGTTCTTAGAATTGCAGTGTTGACATACCCATAGACTAGATACATAAATGCTACTCTATCCTTAAACAGTGTTGGCAAAGAGTTTTAATAGTTAGTGCAAATCTTTCAACACCAATCCATCCATCCATAACCCCTTTTTCTAATTTTTGTACGTGGGTTAAGGTTGTCACATCAATAGTAACCATCATACAGAGCCAATGTTCACACTGCCATGTAGCTATTCCTGCCATGGTTGTTCTTTTGTACCACAAACATTCACACGCACTCACACCTATGACCAGCATTGAGTGTCCAATCCACCTATGCCGAAGGTTCTGGAATATGGGAGGAAACTGAAGCACCCAATTAAAACTCACAGGAATATATGGAGGATACGCAGAATCCATCCAAAAGGCTTCACAAAGCTGAGAAGTGAACTGGAAAACATCTTGCTGTGAAGTGACAATGCTACCAGATGCACTACTGCACATGCTTGGATTCAGGCACAAACTGATGCATCATGCAACTAACACATCCTTTCACAAAGTGTGAAGCTGATTCAAATGGCCAAAAAAAGAGTGATGTACTCACCATAACGTTCCAGCTGAGTTGTTGCTCTTCATTTGTCTTCAACCTGTGGGTACTCGGATCCGGCGCGGATCTGACTCGGCCGCATTTCCAGCATCTGATCTGAGCTCCAAGCTCCTCCCCCACCCATAATGCCCCTGTCTCCCTCCTCCCTTCAGATCAAGTTTGCTGCTAACCAAGCATCCCAACCTGACCCAAGATCTTCCCTGATAACAACAGGTCCCCAGAACCATGAAGAAGAGAACAAGGGCATGCCAGCCAAATGAAGAGCAACAACTCAGATGGAACATTATGGTGAGTGCATAACTTCTTTATCTGAAGTTGTTGTCTTCATTTGTTCTTCAACCTGTGGGTCAGAGTCCCCAGCTACTAAACACCTGGGCGGCCCTCATGGAAGGATATTCCGTAACATGGCAGAGCCAAAGGATGCCCTGTTCCTGGAGAAAATGTTCAACTTCTAGTACAAAATGAAAGTATGTGAGGAGTTCCACGTAGCCACAGAGCAAATGTAGTCCAATGAAACTCAGGACCAGAAGGCAGCCAAAGTAGCCAGAGATCTAGTGGAATGCACCTTAACATAATCTGGCGGGGGTAAACTTCTAGCTGAATATGCCAGGATAATGCAATGTGAAATCCAACGAGCAATGGTGACCTCTGACATTGGTTTCCCTAAAAAGGGCTTAGAATAGGAGATAAAGAGCTGGTCAGACTTCTGGAAAGATTCCGTCCTATGTAGGTAAAAGCGTAACTGTCTATGAATATCCAACAAGTGCAGTTTGTACTCTCCCTTATTCTGAAAGTTTGGGAAGAAGATAGGTAGATTAATTACCTGAATAATGTTCGATTCCGAAGCAGCCACTTTGGGGAGAAAGGCGGGATGAGTGCACAAAGACACCCTGTCCTTACAAAAGATCAAATAAGAAGGTTTGATCAATAATGCCTGCAGTTCCAAGACCCTTTTAGCTGATGTAATGGCAACCAAGAAAGCCGTTTTCCATGACAAGAACTGTTGATCCACTGAAGCTGCAGGTTCAAAAGGGAAGAGACCAGAGCTTGCAGAAACAGCGCAAGATCTCAAGGAGGCGTTGGGTCCTTAATCGGTGGCTGAAGTAAAAAGGTACCTTTCAAAAAGGCTTTGCAAAGCTTAGAAGAAGCCAGAGAAGCCGTATTATCACCTACATGAAAATTAGATATACAATGGATATAAAAAGTTTACATGCCCCTATTAAAATGCCATTTTTTTGTGATATAAAAAAATGACACCACAATAAATAATTTCAAAACTTTTCCCACCTTTAATGTCACCTATAACCTGTACAATTCAATTGAAAAACAAAGGGGAAAAAATATAAAAAATAAAAAATGTACAATACGTTGGTTGCATACGTGTGTACACCCTTAAACTAATACTTTGTTGAAGCACCTTTTGATTTAATTACAGCAGTCAGTCTTCTTGGGTAGGAGTCTATCAGCATGGCACATCTTGACTTGGCAATATTTGCCCACTCTTCCTTGCAAAAGCGCTCCAAATGTGTCAGATTGGGAGGGCATCTCTTGTGCACAGCCCTAATCAGGTCACCCCACAGATTTTTTTATTGGATTAAGGTCTGGGCTCTAGCTGGGCCATTCCAAAAAAAAATTATGTACTCACCATAACGTTCCATGTTTGTTGTCCTTCATCTCGCCTTCATTCTTGCTGGTTGGGTTCGGAGCCAATCCTCGGCGCCGACTCGGCCGTATACTATAGCTCGAGAGCTTTTTACTGGCTCGAGGCTAGCCCCTATCCCAACATGCCTAGCAGCAGTTACGCAGATCTCGTTTATGATAACCCACCAGACTAAATAGGTCCAAATTTTACTAAACTTACTTATGAGAAAAGGACCTGCATATGAGTGTGTAATCATCAGCAAAGAGAAAGGAAGGAAAGACTAGGTCTAACCAACTGGTAAGCAAAAGGGAACTCAGCCAGTGTAGCCAAACAAAAGGGAAGAAAAACTCCTCTTAATCCTCCAGGAGGGGGAAGGAGGGTGGGATGCAAGAAGGAAGGCAAGATGAAGGACAACAAACATGGAACTTTATGGTGAGTACATAACTTCTTTATGTTATGTTGTCCCCATCTCACCTCCATTCTTGCTGGTTGGGACAGCATACCCAGCACCTATATCTTGGGTGGCTCACTGGAAAAGACTCTTTAGGACTGTGGAACCAAAGGATGCCCTATTCTGGGAGGCCACATCTACTTTGTAATGAGAGATAAAGGTATGAGGATTAGCCCATGTAGCTGCGGCACAGATTGAATCTAAAGGCAGTTTGGCTTGAAATGCAATAGAAGTAGCCAAGGCCCTAGTTGAGTGTCCTTTAATTTTTCCTGGAAGTTCTTTGCTCCGCAAAGTGTAGACATGTACGATACTGTCTGAAAGCCACTTTGATAAGGTCACTTTAGAAACTGGACAACCATTTTTGTTGTCTGCAAAGGATATAAACAATTGGACAGATTTTCTGAAATCCTTCGTCCTGTGTAAATAAAAATGTAACTGTCTATGAACATCCAACTGATGGAGCTTATAATCTGCCTTGTTGTCATAACTGGGGAAGAATACAGGAAGCTCTATAGATTGATTTGAATTGTGCTCTGAACATACCTTATGTAGGAAGGAGGGATTGGTTCTAAGAGAAACAGATTATGCCTGTAACTTTGAAACCCTCTTAGCTGAAGTAATAGCGGTTAAGAAAAAGGTCTTCCATGTCAAAAATTTCAAAGGACAAGAAGCAGCTGGCTCAAAGGGGGGGAGAATGAGCATCTCTAAAACTAGATTTAAATCCGGGGGGGGGGTCTCTTATTGGACGTCTTAAGAGGGTAGTACCTCTTAGGAATGCTTTACATAGCCTGTGGGACATGATGTTAGATCCCATTTCTCCTGCATGAAAATTAGAAATGGCAGCTATCTGAACTCGGATAGTAGCTGCCGCTGCTCGTCATTCAAATGTTTCAGCAAGGAAATCCAGAATCTTAGAAATGGGGGCAGTAAAAGGATCAATGTCATTCTTTTTTGCCCAGCAAGAGAACCTATTCCATTTACTAGCATAAAGTTTTCTTTTAGTGGGTTTATGGGATGAAATCCAAATGTGTTGAACTGCCGGGGAAACATCTGGGAGCCTGGCTAAGACCAGAAGTGGAGAAACCAAGCTGTCAGCTTGAGAGTATGGATGGAAGGGTGGAGAGCACCTGACTGATGTGTCAGGAGATCTGGAACTGGGTCCAGTATCCAAGGCTCCCCTTGCAGATGAGGCCAGAGGAATGGGAACCAAATATGTCGAGGCCAGTAAGGAGCAATGAGGATTAACTTGCAACCCAATGACTGTGCTTTCTGAAGAACCATGGGGATCAGGGTGAATGGTGGGAAGGCATAAAGCAGTCCTGGGGGCCAATCCTGAGCCAGTTCGTCCCTGGGTGACTGTCCCGGTGGTGGGACTAGGGCAAAGTAGCTGCTGTCTTTGTTGTTGAGGGAAGTGGCAAAAAGACTGCATCATGGCTGGCCCCATTTGCAAAAAAATCAGCTCTGCTATTTCCTGTTTCAGGGACCACTCATGAGGCATCAGAATAGCCCTGCTGAGCTTGTCTGCTATCACACTGGATTTCCCTGGAATGTACGTTGTGACCAGAAAGCGTTGGGAAGACATCGCCCATTGCCATACTCGTTGAGCCTCTCAGCACAAGGGATAAGACCTGGTTCCACCCTGTTTGTTGATGTACCATACTACCGACATATTGTCTGTCTGAATTGCTATAGACCCCATAGGTAGAGAGTCTTGAAGTGCTTGCAACACCAGAAGCACCGCTCTCATCTCTATGACACTGAAAGGCAAGTGTTACTCGTGTTCTTGCCAAGTCCCTTGAACAGTCTGTCCCAGATAATGCCCCCCCACCCTATCTTGGAAGTGTCCGTAGTCACTGTGGCTATGGGTTGGGGGGGTTAGAAACGGTCTGCCCATTGATACCAGAGAGAAGTGAAGCCACCATGCTAAATTCTTCTTGCATGACTCCGTGATCCAAATCTGAAGTGACACTGGTAAATCCTGGAATGACCATTGAACCAACAGGAGCCACTGAAGAGTTCTCATGTGGAAGCACGCCATAGGGACTAATGTAATCGCTGCAGCCATCGAACCCAAGACCTTTAGGACAAATCTTGCCTGGATTCTCTTCCTTTTCATGAGGAATAAAACTTGATGATGAATGGTTAACACTCTTTTGTGAGGCAGTTTTGCTATCATGGCCCTTGTGTCTAAATCTTCCCATATAAATGTAATATACTCACAAGGCAACAAGGCAGACTTTTCGTAGTTTATGGTGATGACTATTGTGTGCAGCTGTGAATAGTGGAGTCCCGTGCCTCGATCAGTTGATGCTTGGTGGTGGCAGTGAGGAGCCAGTAGTCTAGATATAGAAACACCCAGAATCCTAGACGCCTCAGATGAGCCGTGGCTACTGCCATACATTTGGTGAGCACCCTGGAAGCTGTGGTGAGACCAAAGGGCAGAGCTCTGAACTGGTAATGACTGGCTCCTAGCCAGAAGCGTAAGTACCTCCTGGACCGCCTGTCCATTTTTATATGGTAGTATGCATCCTGGAGATCGATGGAGCACATCCAATTGTCCTGACATAAAAAGGGAATAATGGACTGCAGTGTTACCATTCAGAACTTTGTTTTCTTGACTGATTTGTTGAGTTTGCTGAGCTCCAAAATGGGTCTCCAGTCCCCTGTCTTTTTCGGAACTAAAAAGAACCTTGAGTAAGTGTCAGATTCAGTTTGGTGTGTGGGGACTTCTTGGATGTTTTTTTTTTCTGGCAACCTTTGAACTTCTAGGTTTGCTTGATTCCGAAGACTGGGTGGAACATCTTGGATTCAGTGCTGATTTTTTGGACCCCTGGATATAATCGACAGTACCCATGTATCTTCCCTGATTGTTTGCCAGGCTTTTGGGTATTGGGATAATCTGCCCCGACTGCCTCCAGATGCGGACAGTCGGGCCCCCTTTCACGAGTGCTGGAAAGACCTGCCAGAGAAAGTATCTGTTGGCCTGATTTTGCAAACCCCCCTGCCGTGGGATCAGCGTCTCTCATTGTTAGTTCCCCCTCTGCCCCCTGGGGAAAAAGTCTCCATGTGTGTCAGGCAAAACTCCCTGGGATTTTCTGAACCACATCTTCCCACACTTCTGACCCTTGGGGTAAGATCTAGAGGAAGCAGAAAAACGTACTCCCACGGCAGAGAGAGTTTTGCCATCCCGTTCACACCTAGTAAGAGTCTCTTTTACCTGAGGCCCGAATAGAGACGAGCTGTTAAAGGGGGTGTTGGTAAAGGAGGACTTGAAGGGCTCCACAAATTGACAAAGGTGCATTGAGGAGTGTCTACACAAAGTAACTCCTGTGCCTGCTGACCTTCTCACTCCATCTGCTGTGTAAGAGATCAGCCGCATGGAAGAGTTAACTATAGATGTCAAGGTAGCAAGCTGTGAAGCCGCCTTGCTCGCAGCTCCTTCAGCTGTAGGATGTTGTAGGGTATGTCCTAGTTCCTTTAGGAGATCCCTTTGAAGGTGTGTAAAGTGGGACAAATAATTCAGCGACTTAAAAGTAAAGGCCGCTGAAGCAAACATACGCTTCCCATCCCTGTCCATCGTACAAGACTCTTTGTTCGGTGGATGGATAGAAGAAGAAGTCTCCGGTAATTCTTTCTTGGTGGCTACCGCCACCACCATAGCATCAACAGCCACACCCTTAGATGGAACTGACCTATTCTCTAGAGCAGTTATGAATTTATTGGGCCTCCTTGGAACTGGTTGCATAGTCTGGTTCTATATCTCTGGGGAGCTCCACGCCTTCCAACTCACTAAAGCCAGTAGAGGATCGAAAGGCGTAGACGTCAAGAGGTGGAGGGTTGGGAACCAAATGCATCCAAGTACACAGACTCATCCTCAGAAGGGGCAAGGGATTTCCAGCCACCCCTCTGTCTAAGGATTTCAAGAATGTCTGAAAAGGAGACATCCTCAGAGTGGGACCGTGGGGACCCTTCTGAGTTCTCCAAGTCTGTGTCTGAAGTGAGAGACTCAGGGGAGTCCAAATGCTTCCTCTTGCATTTTCTCTTCTGAGGGACCTCCCCCGAGGGGTGCTCAGGGGAGGTTTCGGAAGAGGTGCGGTCACCCAATGGGGCGTCCTGGACCATGGGTTAGCTACGCTTGGGAGGGGGGGAGGATTGGAGGCAAACTCAGGCACCGAAAGAGTAGGAGACAATGGAGCCGAGGGTGGAGAGGCCTCAGAGGACAGCACACTCCTCATCACCTCGAAGGCACTGCGGTTCCAGCCCGAAAGAGTCCCCGGCTCCAAAGAGCCGGGAGATCTCCTCCGAACTGAGGGAGATGGCTCTGAGGCCGATGTAGGAGCCGAGCTCACCTGCGCCGAAGCCCCGAGAGAGTGGGATCAAACAAGGGTCTGATGCCACTCCCCCACTCGGAGCCAACGAGAGAGCATCGGCCCCCATATCCCTTGATAAACTGAGACAATGAAGAGATCGGAGCGGTAGTCGGAACCGACAGACCAGTGGAAATCAGAACCGACGTTTCCACCACAACAACTTCCATGTACTCTGGCTCCAAACTCAAAGGAGACGGAGGAGGAATTGATAACTGTACAGGTTGGGTAGTCGGCACCAATTCCTTGTGGGCTGGGCTCGATAATAATTTAGCTAATGCCTGTGTCTTGAAAAGCCTCTTCACCACCCTCTCCACATCATGATCCAAAAGCCTGGATGATTGAGAGGAAGACCATTGACTGCCTGCCACAGATTGCAACAGCAGGGACTGTGGAACAGACCACACCAGCTCCAGAGATGGAGACCTGGTTCTCTTGTGAGTCCTGACTGGCTCCAAAACCACTGATGGAGCCACTGGAGAAAGAGCTTTGTCGAAACTGACACTCGATCCAACAAAGTCGCAGGTTTATCCTTAGATTTAGATGGCTCTGACATCGGAGCCGATGAAGATGATGGCTTAGAGGACTTTTCCTGTTTTTTTGCTGGCTGAGAACCCTCAATAGCAACATCAAAGGGGGTCTTTAGTAAGCCTCACAAAATCAACTTATTTTTTTCTCTCCTGCAGGACCCACGAACTAAAAGCATGACATATAAACATGAGTCCTGCAGGTATAAAGCCCCTAAGCAATAGACACAGCTCTTGTGCCCATCCGTAAAGGACATCTTCTGGCAGCACGAGCCACACTTTTTAAAACCCAAAGGTTTTGACTCTTTAGGATCTTTGGACATGCTAGCAGTAACTACAACAGTACCAAAGAGAAAAACCAACAACAGCAACAACAACTAAAAAGAACTTTAGACTTTTTTTTTTTAACAGAAAAAAGAAAGGAGGGAAGGGGAATAGCCTCTAAGTTAAACGGCGACTCCCACAACCCAGGAGAGCCTCTAACTTAAACGGCTACTCCTGTGAGTAAACAGAAGGGAAATGAAGAGAAAAAAGGTCCCTTAAACAAAGACAGGCCTGAGAGAAAGGGAACAGGGAACCCTTGAAATCAAATGGGCTCAAGGGAACAAGATAGGCCTAAAGGAAAACAACGGCTACAACAACAACAAAAAGGTAGCAGCGGAAAGGTCAGAAAAGCACTAGCCTAGGGTGAACACACTCCAACACTAAACTAACAGAATTTAACTAGCTGAATGCAAACATTTTTGGAAAAATCACAAGAAGAAGAAAATACTTAGCCCGAGCCAGTATGAGCAATCTCAACATTGCAAGTGCCAAACGAGATCTGGGTAACTGACGCTAGGCATGTTGGGATAGGGGCGAGCCTCGAGCCAGTAAAAAGCTCTCAAGCTATAGTATATGGCCAAGTTAGAGGCAAGGATCGGCTCTGAACCCAACCAGGAAGAATGGAGGCAAGATGGGGACAACATAACTTAAATTTTCTTGTGGTGAAACCATTCTATTTTGATTTGGATGTATGCTTGGGGTCACTGTTGTGCTGAAAGGTGAAACTCCTCTTCATCTTCAGCTTTCTAGCAGACGCCTGAAGGTTTGGGGCCAAAAGTGACTGGTATCTGGAACTGTTCATAATTCCCTACATCTTGACTACAGCCCCAGTTCCAGATGAAGAAAAGCAACCCCAAAGCATGATACTGTCACCACCATGCCTCACCATGGGGATGGTGTTCTTTTGGAGATGCGAAGTGTTGTTTTTGATCTAAACGTACCTTTTGAAATTGTGGCCAGAAAGTTCAACTTTGGTCTCATCAGACCATAACACATTTTCCTACATGCTTTTGAGAGACCTGATGTATTGTTCTGCAAATTTTAGCCAGGCCTGGATGTTTTTCTGTATAAGAAAAGGCTTCCATCTTGCAACCCTACCCCGTAGTCCAGATGTGGAGAATACGGGAGATTGTTGTCACATGTAGTACACAATCAATTGCCAGAAATTCCTACAGCTCCTTCAGTGTTGCTGTAAGGTCTCTTGACAGCCTCCCTGACCAGTTTTCATCTTGTCTTTTCATCGATTTTGGAGGGGACATCCAGTTCTTTGCAATGTCACTGTTGTCCCATGTTTTCTCCGCTTTTTGATGACTGTCTTCACTGTGTTCCATGGTATATCCAATGCTGTGGAAATTTTTTGTACCCTTCTCCTGACTGATTCCTTTCAGCAATAAGATCCCTTTGATGCTTTGTAAGCTCTCTGCGAACCATGGCTTTTGCTGTAATAGGCAACTGAGTAAATGTCAGGAAAATCCTACTAGGACAGCTGAAGTTTATTTGGGGTTAGTCAAGAGTCACTTTAATTGATGGCAAGTGTGTACCCAAGAAGACTAAATGTTGAAATTAAATCAAAAGATGCTTCAACAAAGTATTGGTTTTAGAGTGTGCACACACAACAAAGTATTAGTTTAAGGGTATGCACACTTATGCAACCAGTGTATTGTACGTTTTTTATTTCTTATATTTTTTTTCCCTAACAGATTTATTTGTTTTTAAATTGAATTGTACAAGTTATAGGTCACATTAAAGGTGGGAAAAGTTTTGAAGTGATTTATTGTGGTCTCATTTTTATATCACAAAAACCTGGCATTTTAACAGGGATGTATAAACTTTTTATATCCACTGTAGCTGCCAGTTGTACCTTGACGGTAGAAAAACTGGCGCCTTGATGAAAAATGCTTGCCAAAAATTCTAGAACCGGTGGAACTGGAGCAGTAAAGGGGTCTAGTTCGTGCTGATATGCCCAAATAGAAAAACACTTCCACTTGCTGGAATAAATCTTCCTGGGAGAAGATTTATGAATGGCAACCATCTTTTTGACCGGTGACGATAACCTGGGAGTCCTAATTATCATGGGAACTGGAGCAGCCAAGCTGTGAGCTTCAGACAGACCAGGACTGGGTGAAGTATCTTGGAGGGATGACAGATGAGATCCGAAACCAGATTTAATGTCCAGGGCAGACACACTACATGAGACCACAGAGAAGGAAACCTGACTTGGTGAGGGCAAAATAAGGCAATGAGGATGACAGAGCTCCCCAGCCTGCAAGCTTTCTTAAGGAATTTCAGAATTAGTGGGAGAGAAGGATAAGCATATAGGAGACCGGAGAGCCAAACATGAACCAGATTGTCTCTGGGGGCTTCCCCCTGTGGGCAGTTCAGAGCGAAAAACTCGCTGCACTTCGCTTTGGAAGGTGAAGCAAAGAGAATGCAGCAAGGCTGACCCCACTTAAGAAGGACCTGTTTCTAATGAAGGATTGAGAGAACACTTGTAAGGCATCAGGATAGACCTGCTGAGCCTGTCTTCTAGGATGATGGACTTCCTTAGAATGTGCGTTGCCACCAGAAAACAGCCGGTGGAGATCGCCCCCACCCACACTCTCATTGCTTCGTGACACAGGGGATAAGACCTGGTTGCCCTCTGTTTGTTGATGTAGCAGACAACCGACATATTGTCTGTCTGGATAGCAATCATCCCAAGAGGAAGATGGGCATGGACAGCTTGCAATGCTAGGAGCACCACTCTCACCTCCAGGACGCTGATACTCAACCGAGTCTCTTGGGGAGACCACGTGCCTTGGACTGTCCTTCCCAAACAATGCTACCCCCCACCTGAGTAGGGAGGTGTCTGTGGTCACCGTAGCCAAAGGGGCAGGCAGAATAAAGGGGCGACCCCGAAGAAGATCCAGGGAATTAATCCACCATAGAAGAGAATCCCTGCATGCCCAGATACGCGAATAGGGTGAGTCAACGAGAAATCTAGCAGTAACCACTGAACCGCAAGGGTCCACTGAAGTACCATCGTGTGCAACCGGGCCATGGGAACAAGGGTGATAGTGGCCACCATGGACCCCAACACCCGTAAGACCAATGCTGCTATCAGCGATTGAGCTTAAAGGGTACACAAGACATGAAATTTCAGAGACTGGATTCCATCTGAAGTTAGGAAAACCTTGGTTTGAGTTGTGTCTAACTGAGCTCTGATGAAATTTAGAACTTGAACCGGAGTCAGTATGGATTTGTTGAGATTGATGGTTATGCCCAGCTGGTGGGCTATTTGAAGAAGGGAATCCCTTGCTTGTCAGAGTCAAGGCCTGGAAGTGGCAGAAAGGAGTCAGTCGTCCAGATAAGGGAAGACCTGGAATCCCTGCAGTTGCAGGTGAGCCAGTACCACTGTCATTACTTTGGTGAACACCCTGGAGGCTATGGTGAGACCAAATGGGAGTGCTCAGAACTGATAATGACTGGCTCCCAACTGGAAGTGGAGGAACCTCCAAGAGTGCCTGTCCATCCTGATGTAGTAGTATGCTTCCTGGAGGTTGATGGAGCACATCCAGTCGTTCTCCTGCAGGAAGGGCAGGCTAGATTGAAGAGTGACCATCCAAAACTGACAGATTTAAGGTGGAAAGATCCAAAATGCATCTGAAGTCCCCTGTCTTCTTTGGCACTAAAAATAATCTGGAACTGATGCTTAATCCGGACTGGTCTAGGGGGACAGGCTGGATGACTTGCTTTTCTAGAAGCTTTGCAATTTCCAGTGCTGCCTCCTCTCTTTGTATGGGTGGAATGTCCAGGAGGTGTTTTGGCAGGAGCGGTAGTTGAATGAAGAAGATTGAATAGTCCCTGGATATGATCTGCAACACCCAACAATCATCTGTGATTGACTCCCAGGCTGATGGGTGTAGCAAGAGGTGTCCCCTGACTGCCTCCAGAGTTGAGCAGCTGGGAAACCCTTCAGGACTGCTGTGCGGGTCTATCTGAGAAAAAGTCTCGAGACCCGTGATTCCTCGGGGACCCTCTGCCTCAGGAGCAGTGCCTGTCTAAACTCCCTCTGCCTCTGGGGGAAGGCGAGTCCTAAGTATCCAGGGAGTAGCCTTGAGATTTCCAGAACCACATCTTCTTTGTCCCCCACTGGTTCCTTGAAAAGGTCCATTGAGGGGTCAAGAAACAGATTCCAACAGCAGACAGAGTTTTCCTGTCTTTCTCATTCTGGACTAGAGTGTTGCGTACCGACTTTCTAAAGAGGGTGGAACTGTTGTATGGGGCATTACTGAATGATGCCATAAAGGGCTCCAAGAAGGCACAAAGCCTGTCCCAACCACTCTAGCGGTGCCCTCTGTAGCATGAGTGAGGAGCCACATAGAGGTATTAGCAAATGACATGAGGGTGGCCATCCAAGAGGAGAAAACTTTCTTGTCCTCCGCCAACACAGGGTTGACTCAGTGATCTCTTTGACTAGGTCTCGCTGAAGTCTAATTACGTGTGCCATGCAGTTCAGCACATGTACCAAGAACATTGCTGAAGTGTACACCTGCTTCGCAAAATAGTCCATCATCCTGGACTCTCAGTTTGGAGATGGACCATGGAGCTCTCCTGTGCAAGCTCCTTCTTGGTGGCTGTTGCCACCACCATGGCATCAATGGGGGATCCCTTGCTCCAATAAGTTCTGTCTTACAGTGCACTCAGTACCTTATCAGGGAACTTGGGGATCAGCTCCATCGCATTGGGCTCCTTCCACACCCAAGAATGTAATGTGATCCACCAGTGGATCTGCGGGAGGGGACATCCAGGATGTAGAGGGTCCTGTGCCAAACATCTCCAGGAACACCAACTTTATCTGGGTTGGGTTTCTGGACAGACCACCCCCCTCGCTGACGAAGGATCTCCATGGGGTGCCCGGGGGGAACCCTCCCCTTCCTCCAAATCGGTGTCCTCCGTGAGGGACTCTGGTGGGGAGTCTAAGTACCTCCTTTCGCACGTGTGTTTTCGAGGAACCTTCTCGGGGGGAGGTTTCTAGGAAGACTCGAAAACATCAATCTGTTCCCATGGGGGAACCTTGTGGGGCAGAAAGACAGCAGGCTGTCCCTGAGGGGCCAGGATGGTGGAATCCAGACCAGATACAGAGGGAGTCAGGACGGACTTCGAGGACGAGAGCGTCGAGGGTCTCAATAGAACTGAGAGGACCCTCTCCACCACATCAAAAGCAGAGGATGAACATACCCCAGAAGGAACCGTGACTGGGTCCATCACCCTATGATCCAACGGGAGAGCTGGAGCTGAACCTCCAGGTGCCAAGAAAAGCTCGGAGCCAACACTGCCATGTCAGATCCGTTGCTAAGATCATGGCTTCGATAGCTGGTTCACTCCAAGCTAGTCAGAGCCGAGCCGGTCAGGGCAATGGCTGGTGTCAAGGTACAGAGTACCACTGCCAACGACCCCTTGACACCGAGAGCCCTCGGAGCCAAATACTCTAAAACCAGGAGTCGGATTGGAAAAGGAGTGATTGGGACAAAGGCAGACTGCATGTCCCCAGCCCTGAAGGGGAAGGGAGCAGCCAAAACTCCCATCTGAATCTGTGTGAGGATAAACCTCTGCATCATCTTGCCCACCTTGGCTTCAGACAGGCTGTGGGTTAATCTGGAAGAGAAAGCCACTGACACCGGTCTCAAGAGATGGTGGGCTGAGGCTGAAGGTGGTGAGTGGACCTAAGATCCCTCTGGCTCCTGAGAAAAACAAGGGGAGTGGAGCCAGGGAGAACCCGCGGATTTAGCCAAAGGATCTGCAGAGGCAGAGTGGTCACAGTCAGGGGACTGCTTCCTCGGCTGGTCTCGGTCCTTGTGTTTCTGCTTCTCTCCATCCCTGGTCCTCTTAGCGGGAGGTTGAGTCCCAGAGGCCATGGTGAAGGAAGCAGAAGAAGTGGCAGAAGCTGCTGAAGCAGCCAGGGCTTCTGCCGGAAGAGGGAAGAGACCCTTCAGGATGAGCTTGTTCCTCCTGTCGATCAATGCGTGGGGATTGAACCCCAAGCAGATCGAGCAGGAGGAATCAAGGTGAGCCACACCTAAACAAACTATACACAGAGTGTGGCCATCTGCTGGGGAAAGTTTGTGGCCACACTCCGTGTACTTTCTAAAGCCAGGTTTGAGCAACTCAGCCATAGGGGAAGAGCACGTACCCAAATTCTCTCTCAGACACACACACACACCCACACACACACACACATACACACACACACACACACACACACACACACACACACACACACACACACACACACACACACACACACACACACATACACACACACACACACACACACACACACACACATACACACACACACATATACACACACACACACATACACACACTAGGCCTGAAAAGGGGAAGGGAACTTTTTTTATAATAGGAATACATGAGGTTTCAGCACAAAGTTAGAAAGGTGAAAGGGGGGGAGCTGGCTCTGTAGCTATTGTCACATTGTACATCAACTCATACGCAAACATGCAAGCATACCTGCTAGCTTATGCTAACTGTTCAGCAATGTGGTATGCTGACATACACCTGAGCTTTTGGTTGCCTACTATGAAAAACAGGGCTAGGTGTTGGGGCTTTTACTTATTTATTTATGTATTTATGTATTTATTTATTTTCCTGTCTTAGCCCTTTGCTTAGTGCAACTTGTTTACAAATCCCACCCAAAACAAACAAAATATATAGTTTTTTCACCAAAGACATTTCTTATAACATGTCTCAGGTCTGTGACAACATCAAGTCCTCAGTATCCACCTAAGACATGCTTTAGTTTTCATTTCATTGAGCAGGATAATTCAACAAGATATACAAGATTTAATTTGATCTGAATTATTTAATTGAGTTATATCCAATGGACAAAAGCATTTTTTTTTCTCTTTTTCAAAGGTGACTGAAGTACTAAACTGGTTACTGTAGCTTATTACAAGTCAAGTTGAGTAGTAGTCAAGCCTGATGGAATCAAAGTAATGACAAAAGGAACATATTTGCAGATTTCCAAGATGGCTGCACATTGAGTAACAGCTTAATTTTAGCTTTCTCAGTGTGAAAACAGAAACTTAGCATAAAAAGCCAGTTGACTCGGGTTTCTGAGTAAATTTCAGTAACTGGCTAGTAAGTGCACTGCCGGGATGCCAGGGAAAAAAAAAAACAAAATACAAAGGACCTGAAGGAAAATCAGCTACAAAGGCAATAAAAAACACTGAATGGGAAAAGTACTGTAGCCGTTCAGAAAACTGCAGTACAACTCCAGACATAACTTTGAGGAAAGTATAAAGCAACTGCACACAAAGCTGACTAAAATAAATAACATCCAAACATATAACAACACAAAGTATCCAAAGAAATACACTCAGGAGGCAGTCACTGGAAACAAACTCCAACTTTTAATGGTGCTTCTGGTACCTCGGCAAACAGCCTTCAAGGAATAATCTTCCTTGAAGGCTGTTTGCTAAGGTACCAGAAGCACCACTAAAAGTTGGAGTTTGTTTCCAGTGACTGCCTCCTGAGTGTATTTCTTAAAATAAATGATACACTGATTGAGTATATCAACTCAAACAATAAAAGGCTGTAAAAAATGGAAAACGCTTTAAACATATTCTAGGATAAGAACAAGGTAATAAAACAGCAAAACTCAGACGATCTGGCTGAATATGAGACTGCACAAGAAAAGATGTTTAAAAAAATAACAGACTTAGAGGACAGGGCACATAGGGAAAACCTGAGATTTTCTGCTACACCTGAGAAGCTGGAAGGAAGCGACTGTATTAATTTCAAGAAAGCACAAATTAGAAACTGGACTGGTATTCCACAACAGGAATTGTTAACTGAAAGGCCACACTGTGTGTATGCTCAAAACCTGGCTATGAGAAAACAACCTAGACGTTTAATAGCAAAGATACAATCTTAACCAGCATAAGGAGTTGATTCTGACACTGTGGCAGAAACACAAAGTACTAAAACTGGGAGACAGCAGACTGTTTGTGGAAAATTACTACTCTTATACCAGGCAGAAGAGGAATACGTTTATTCCATTATTCAGGGAATGTCTAAAAAAAGGCATAAGATTCAAACTGCTGTACCCAGCTATGTTCAAAATATTTTTCCCTGGAGGAATAAAATAATTTTTGATGAAGTACAGAAGAAATACAAAAGTTTGTCCAACAAAAAGTGAGCTGCGAAACAGAAGGAGATTATGCTTCTTCTTGTTCTTGTGGTAATAAAGACCACAGAGAGACTGTACCAGTGAAATCTTTCCCAATGTTTCAATGGAAAACGTGTGAGAGAGGGAAAATGCACAGGAGTTGACTAGAAAAACTGAGTGCACTGGAGATGAAGCAAAGGCAGGGTTTGGGAGATGCAGATGAACAGGAACAGTACAAGAAAACCTGAAAATATTAGACTTTCTTGGACTTAAAACTTGTAGGGGACTGTAAAGCATATGTCCTACTTTACGTCATTAATGTTTGTAGAATAAAATCAGTAACTTGGAAATTGACAAATGTGGGATTACAAAGCAATACTTATACTTGTGAAAGAGGATAGAACAAGAAAATCTGGAAATATTGTACTTTTTTGGACTCTGTTAAACTTGTAGGGGATTCTAAAGCATATGCCCTACTTCATGTCATTAATGTTACAAAAATACTCAGAAGGAGAAGAGGAGGGAGAAAGGTAACTGCACGAATAACTATTTTTTTTCTTAACAATACTATTTAAATGGTGCGATGTTTTCTTTGCATGTTATAAACTTTTTTTCAGTTATTTTTAAGTGTAATGGGGATACTAAGGTAAATAGGTGCTCCTGTTTTTCATTCTTCTCTCTTTTTTTCTAGTTTAGATTTAAGAAATGTAAGCACTACAATGTAAAAACAAAGATCTGGTCAGAAGAGCATGTTAAAAGAAAAAAATAGTATGCTTTTTCTCATTATTGCATAGGGGAATGACTGGATTAAGGCCATTAGCTTTATATTATAACAGGTTTTAAGGGAAAGCAAGTAAATGAAAAAGAATATTGAATATTATAAGCAGACAATCTGATAAAGATAAATGGATGGAGAAAATGTTTTTTGAAAGCATTCAAGTGTTTTTCCAGCTGACAGAGTTATAAAGATAAGGCAAAACCAGACAGCACTTAATAGCATCACAGGCTCTACTATGCATCTTAGCATGGATAATCTTTCTTTAGTTTTCGCTAGAGAGAGAGAGAGTGTGTGTGTGTGTGTGTGTGTGTGTGTGTGTGTGTCTGTGTGTGTGTGTGTGTCTGTCTGTTTGGAACATTTGTTCCTATTAGGAGGGTACAATTTCAATATTTGAAGATGTACGTTTTGTGCGTTATTTTATTTTATTTTACATTTGTTAACCGGGGGTGTCTGAATGAGCCGAAAAGGCCTTTTTTCAGCAGAGGCCCAGGGAGAAAAGTTCCACATAGAAAAATTACAGATACGTTTAGTTATTTAGACATGATCAGTATACACACAAATTACAAAAGACATGTTTTTACAGTGATATGCAGCACATCAACAGTTACAGTGGAGAGAACAAACAAAAAATATTAATTTAAAAATAAAGGTAATTAATAGATTTGTGGTGTGCAGCTGAAATTTAGAACATAGGCAGAATACATACATAGTACACAGGTACAGTACAAACACTGTAGATTAGCCAGTGTTTGTGAGCAAGACTGAAAACTATTATCAAGTACTCTAGGTTTAGTATGTGTAGGGAGTTGTAGGGATTGGGAGGGTGGTGTAATGGTTAAGGTGTTTGCCTTGCAAGCACAATGTGCAGGGTTTTAGTCTCACAAGGGATAATTGGCTAGGCTTAAAATGGCTCACAACGGCAGTTAGCTTAGTACTAATTTACGAACCTATGAACCTATGTACCTTATCCGCTTTCACTAGCCTGGGGAGCAATCATGGCACTGCCAACTTTGCTTGGGATGTTGCCTGATGAGGTCTTTAAAAGAGGCTTTGGATGATGTGTTTTGAATGCTAGTGGGGATAGAGTTCCATTTTTTAGCCACTGAACTACTATATAGTGCATTTCCAAAACTACTGTAGCTGTTGGTGACTTCTAGTAGTAGTTTGCTTGATTATCTAACAGGCATTTTGGCTGAGTGATGTTGTACTAGGTTTTTGAGGGCAGGACACTTATTGGGGAGGTAATAGATTGAAAGACAGAGGCAGAGCTGATTGTAGGTTAGGAGGTTGGGCAGTTCAAGCCAGTGGAGCTGTCTCAAAGCAGTACAGTGATGAGTTCTATATGAGCAATTTGCAGCAAAGCAGGCAATTCTGTTATAGCAGGCTTCCATTTTGCTTAGTTCAGTTTTGTTGAGATTAGTCAGAATGGGAGATGCATAGAGTAGGGTGGATAGAAGTTGGGAGCGAGAAATGGCTGATCTTGTGTTGTTGGTAAGAAATGGTTTGATATGGTAGAGGGATCCCAGTTTGGCATGTAATTTCTTAATAGTTAAGTTGAGATGACTATCAAATTTTAGGTGGGAGTCTATAGTTATTCCCAATAGCTTAGCCTGTGCCACTGGAGCGATTGGAGTAGCATTTGTGGAGTAGATAGTGAATCGACTGTTATCAGTGTTTTTGTTAGAAATGGTTATAATCACAAGCTGAGTTTTCTTTGGACTGAGGATAAGTTGGGCTTTGGTAAGGTAGTTTTCAACATCAGAGAATGCTAGTTGAGTTGTTTGCAGGAGGATGGTAATGTTTTGTGCAGCACAGATTAAGGTAGTGTCATCTGCATACTGAATGACAGATGCATGCTGTGTGGAGGTATGGAGGTCATTTATGAAGACTGTGAATAGTAGTGGTCCTAAGATAGAACCCTGTGGGACTCCTATAGTTATGGGCAGCTGAGGAGAGAGAGAATTGTCCCATTTCACAGCTTGGTACCTGTTAGTTAAGTAGCTTTGGAACCAGGTAAGACTGAAATTTGATAGGCGATACTGGTTTAGTTTGTTTAGCAGGATATGGTGCGAGACTGTGTCAAATGCTTTGGACATATCCAAAAAAAGAGTTTGCACCTGCAGGCCTTAATTTTTGAGATGGTTAGCTGTGTCTGTGAAGCAGAGGAGGGCTGTAGTGGTACTATGGGCAGGTCTGAAACCATGTTGAGTAGGTGACAGGATGTTGCTGTCTAGGAGATATTTTAGCATCTGGGTATGGATGCATTTTTCTAGGATTTTGGCCAGGGGGGAGAATAAAGCAATGGGTCTGTAGTTATTAAATTCAGTGGAGGTCCCGCCTTTATGTATGGGTGTAAAATAGGATATTTTCCAGAGTTTGGGCACATAGTTTTCAACAATTGATCTGTTTATGAGAGTGGAGATTGGGATAGCAATAGCATCTGCTGTGAGTTTCAAGAAATAGCTGGGGGGTAGGTCGGCTGCTGCTGATAAGGTTTTTTAGTTTAGAGAGCATGCTTTTGATTGAAGTGGTGGAAACTGTTTTGAGGGTAAAGCTTGTATTAGTGTTATTTGTGTTGGGGGGGATAGTGAGGAAGGAACTGTCCTGCGATATTAAGGATAGAACTGAGTTCGCAAAGTGGGAGCTGAATTGTGTTTCGATGGGAACTTTAGTGTCAGGGGTAGTTGGTTTGGGGATAGCCTTTTGGGTGGGTTTTAGTAGTTGGTTTACATTTTTCCAAACATTTGGGGGGTTGTATTGGTATTTAGTTTGTAATGTCGTGTAGTAGGATTTTTTTGTCCAGCCTAATGCATTTTTTTGCACAGTTGCGCAGTTCTTGGTACTTAGTTAGGCTTTGTGTTTCTTTGTTTTTTGATAGTAAAGTCAGGCAGTGTCTCTGGACTTGAGGATTTGTTTGGTTTCTTTACTGAGCCAGGGGGTTGTAGAGGTTCTAAACTGATTTTGCGCAATGAAGCAACAGTGTCTAGGTGTTGTAGAAAAGTTTTGTTGAAATATGCAACAGTCTGGTCAAGTGGGAGGGTTTTTAGGGGGGGTCCAGTCACAGTTACAGGACCTCAGGAGAACATTTTTTTTGTGTTTCTAGTGGATATATAGTTAGTGGTTTTGCATATGCTTGTTCTACTACATATAAAGTATATTATGCTGTGGCCACTTAAGGTGTCTGGGAGACTGCAATGTGGGGATGTTAGTTAGGACCCATTCAAGGATGGATTCTCTTTTAGATTTTTTATCACATCTAGTTGGAATTTAGACTAGCTGCTGGTAGCCATGGAGATTTATTAGATTACTTGGTGGTTCTGATATGCAGGTGAACCAATCTAGATTGAAATCCCCCAGAATAAGGGTTTCTTGTGAGTATGTGGAAGAACACCAGGATAAGAAGTCTTCAAGGCTAGCAGGTGTATTACCAGGTGGAATATAGATCACAATTGTGGTGATGACCTTTTTAGGGTGAAGGTGAAGTTGTGAGATAAGTATGTCCCAATTACTGGGGGAGGGGTAGGAGTTTGGTAATTGACGTACAGTTAAGTTGGACTTATACAGTAAGGCCGTTCCACCCCCTTTACGAAGTGGTCTGTCTTGTCTAATGATATTGTAGCTGGTAGGGAGAACTTCTGAGTTAGCTATGTTTTTATTTAGCCAGGCTTCTGTTAAAGCAACTATGTCTGGGGATTAGTGTGCTATTGTGGCCTGGAGCTCAGGTATTTTATTTTTGATACTTCTAATATTAATATTTAGCATTAACAGATGGTTGGTTTTGCTGCTGTTGTTGATTTGCCCAGGGATGAAGATAGTGGGGGTGTTATGTTCTGACATTTGTGTTGGAGCAGTTTGTGTTGGACAGGATGGATTTGGGCCTGGGTCGGGGTGGATATCCCCACTTATGGTGAGCCTGGTGTTAAAATGGTGATACAGATGTTGGAGTTTGGTGAGGAGTGTGAGAAAGTATTGTGTTTTTTGGAGTAGGAATGAGAGCATATGTATTTAGTTCTTAATTGGTCAGTTATGTAGTTCTTGACCAGTTGTGGGCAGATATTATTATAATGTGTGGAGTCTGTAAATGAGAGTGCATAATGTAGTTTTGTGCTACTAAGTTTAGGGACATTGCTAGAGTGATAACTTGTGGTGTTATAAAGAAATATGAAAAGACAGACTAGACTTAGTTATGTGATAGTCATGGTTATAAAGTTTAAGTTGGTTCTAGGTGGGGGTCTGACTAAGAATTATAGGGTTGCACTATATGTGGATGGGTAAGTAGTGTGGGTGATTTAAAAAATGCCTAGTGGGAATGATTGTGATTGGGAGTATTTTGTGTGGAGCAAGTTGGTGTGGTATAATGTGATCTGACTTGAGGAGCTGTGATTGGTGGAGGTGATGTGAGATTCAGCTGTGGGTGTGACTATGATTACTATAAATGTAGAGGTAGTGCGGGCAAGAGGGAATAGGGGGCAGGGCGGAGGAGCGGAGAGAGTCCAAGTGTTAGCGAGGGCAAACGGAGAGGGGCAGAGCCCACCAAGACAAGAGTAAAAAGTAAGTATTACTTTACAAATCTGAACACTTTAAACAAATTCCTGAGGTCTAATGGCTTACCAGCAAGCAGAATGCAATTGCTGAAGAGCACTTGTGTCCTGGTGGGAGACTAGAAATTTAAATATGGCTCCATATTCAGCAGGGTTCTAATATAGACTTAGTATTGGGGGAGGGAGATAGCACAGGGGGTGTAAACCAGGTGGAATGCAAAGAAACTAGAGAGGCAATTAGTGGAAAACTATCAGTGAAGGCCTCAGAGGGGGTAAGTAAGAATTCAAACTACCTGTAAAGCGAAGGAGAGAAGAGACAGCAAAGTTTATTCAGGTTGGGAGTGTGTCTTCACATTGACTTGCTGATTAGTAACCAGTTTGTGCACAGATTAGAGTAGAGAGATTAATTAGTAATGAAGGGGAATGTACAGAGATGCAAATAAACAGGTGGGCCTCCAAGTGATACAAACTAAGGCAGAAAGCACTGAGAGGGCTGCTTGGTTAATTTAGTCACAGGGATCTGATGGTTAATTTAGTCACAGGGATCTGAATTAAATGTATACTGTCTATTGGACAGTTAGGATTACTGCACTAGCTGGGGGGGGGGGGGCACAAGGCTATAACAGTCAGTTTTATTAGCACGCTGAGAACTACTAAGAAATACTGCTAATGTAATAGCTTCACTCTCATAAAAAATACAAGTAGAATGATTGGGTGGACTGACCCTGCTCTTGAGGCTCAAAATGTATATCCTTGTTTAGTTTTGCAATACTGATTCCTTCTTATACTGTATGGGTGGAGTGGTAGCCGCAAACTGCAGTTTTGCTTGAGTATTCTCTGAAGAGATAGAGAGAGAAAAAAAGAGAGGATGAAGCTAGTAGAATGAGAGAAAGATAGGTCAAAGGAAGTAATGAAGAGATAGGAGGGTGTAAAAGATACAAATCTGAGGATAGTGTGGATAAAGCA
Organism: Protopterus annectens; assembly: GCF_019279795.1. Taxonomy (NCBI): domain Eukaryota; kingdom Metazoa; phylum Chordata; order Ceratodontiformes; family Protopteridae; genus Protopterus; species Protopterus annectens. Next base: position 1,675,534,505 of record NC_056739.1, read on the forward strand.
GGAAAATGGATGCTAGTGCTACAGTTTGAGAGTGTTTCAACAGTTACCACATCACAGTGCCATAATTTAGTTTGGAAACAGGTAAATAAATCATGCACAATACATTTATCAGCCAATTATCTTGTGCATACAAGAATAAGGAAAATGAACACTTAACAGCACAGCTGAATCAGTAGCAGAGACAACTGTGCTAAATCGGTAAATACTGTTTCTAACTCCAACACTAAGTCAATTAGATTTACATTGCAGTTATAACAGCAGTTTTAGTACATCATAGCAGCATAGACAACATAGCTGCAGTGATAGTGTCAGTAAAACTCAATTGCTGAATGACAGAATCAACCAGTTAAATAAACAAGCAGATCAGTAGTCAGGAATCAGAAAAATGAATAGTAGTTGTATAGATCCAAATACAGCAAATAAGTATTACTTTACAAATCTGAACACTTTAAACAAATTCCTGAGGTCTAATGGTTTACCAGCAAGCAGAATGCAATTGCTGAAAAGCACTTGTGTCCTGGTGAGAGACTAGAAATTTAAAGATGGCTCCATGCTCAGCAAGGTTCTAATACAGACTTAGTATTGGGGGAGGGAGATAGCACAAGGGGTGTAAACCAGGTGGAATGCAAAGAAACCAGAGAGGCAATCAGTGGAAAACTATCAGTGAAGCCCTCAGAGGGGGTAAGTAAGAATTCAAACTACCTGTAAAGTGAAGGAGAGAAGAGACAGCAAAGTTTATTAAGGTTGGGAGTGACTTGTTGATTAGTAACCTGTTTGTGCACAGATTAGAGTAGAGAGATTCATTAGCAATGAAGGAGAATGTATAGAGATGCAAATAAAGAGGTGGGCCTCCAAGTGATACAAACTAAGACAGTGTTGTATTATACAAGGGATATAATTTAATTATTATATATTATTATTTAATACAATCAGGAAAGTGAATCAAAGAAATTTTGCATGGTCCTAAAAATGTGTGCAAGAGGTCTATGATTTGAAAACAGCCCAAAGGTACTCTTAATCTGCCACTGGCTAGATGCATTTTCTTTGAATGTGGGTTTCAATGCTGTTTCAATGAATGTGAGTTTCAAAGTCACAGAAGTTTTAATGCTAACTCTTGTTTTCATTGTGAGACTGTATTGCTTTGTTTAGCAAACATCTATCAGTGTTTGTGCTGGAAAATTTGAAATAAATGTTTTAAATTAAATCCAAATATATGTAATCATTGCAGAAGTAAAGTAGTATGCACACTGAGTTTTGAACAGTGTTTATGGCAACTGGGGAGAAATAGCCAAATAATTGGACACTGGAATGGCTGCGTAGGGGGGGGGGTTTGACCCAAAAGCAACAAATGCGTACCACCACCTGTTTGTTTACAAAAAAAGCATTGCTTATGGGGATATGATAAAATGAAGTATGTAGGAGTATGGATTAAAAACGTTACCAGTCTGGCAGCTAAGGATATGTGCGAAGAAACTACACAAAAGATAATACAAAAACTGAGAAAATGGAAGCTCTGTTATATGAATATCAATAGAAATATATAAGCAGTGAAAATGTTTTTAGTCCCTTTAGTCTTATACACAGGTCAGGCATATTTTTATCAACCAGAAGGGAAACTGTGGATAGCAATTAATAAAGAACTGAAGATTTTTATCTGGGAGGGGAAGACAGCAAGAGTCAAGTGGGACAAGCTTATTCTTCCAACAGAACAGGGCAGATTGGGATTACCCAAGTTGAAGGGGTATTTCAAAGAAACACAGTTAAGGCTCATATACACAGCACAAGTAGATATAATTCAGAGTGGAAAGAGATGATGTTGAAACGGGGGAAGCTCAAAACAAGAACAGACTGGGATTTGGATGCAGACTTTCAAGGAGAGCAACAATAATCACACAGACTACTATATTCATACAGTATACTACATTCATAAAGTAGCAGAAATGGGAATGGAGAAAGGAGATTCTGCTGATAGGGATGACTGCAATCAGGGATACAGACAATAGGCAAGTGGGGGCTGGAATATATTTGAGAAAACTGGCAAAGGATCCAAGGTATTGAGAGCAAATAACTAGAGAGGGAAAGGTAACAGAATGCGAAGATGCCAACTTATTTGGACTGCAGGTTAGAGACTGCCTTCCCTACTAAGTATTGATATCGGAGTATAGGCAAAGAGAAAGAAATTGGGGGGTCCTAAATGAAAAGCCAGCACTAGTAGAGTTTTTAAAAGACTCTAGAATAGAAGTTGCCATTAAGAAAGGAATAATTAGTACAGCATATAAAACATTGCATGACAACTATAAGAATAAATCAGAGGAGGTTAGGAGGAATTGGGAAGAGAGACTGGATAAGCAATTCACAAAGAAACAAGGGCGGATATATGTATGTCTCCCAAATATGCAACAAAATCTAGAAGATTTAGTATCTTTGCTTGGAAGTATTTACATAGGTATTTGTATACCCCAAGCAGACTCCAAATAATTTTTTCTCTGGTAAGCAGCAAATGTTGGAGGTGTGATGGGGAAGAAACAGGTAACTGGGAACATATTTTCTGGGAGTGTAATGAGTTGGCAGACTTTAAAGACTCCCTGCAGACCACTCTGTCAGAGATGCTGGGTGAGCAAATTGGAGTTACTAGGGAAATTATTTTTTTGAGGTATAATACAGAATCGGAACTGCATAGACATAGTAAGGCCTTGTTGGGTCTAATTATGATGGCTGCCAAAAAACAATTACTAGAAAATGGAAAGCAATGTCTGAACCAACTTTACTAGAAATAGCAAAGATAGTAACAGAGACAAAACAACTGAAACTGGGATCTTTATTAAAGGGTAGGAACAAATTACATAGGAAATGTGAGATCAATACATGCAGAGGAGAAACAAGGGTTAAAAGAAGGTAGGATTTGAATGAGCTATGTAATGGCTGACTGACAATGACTGGACTGATTTGATATGTAATGTTTGCAGCTACAGTTGTGTCAGCACGGTTTGTAATATATAATGTTCGCAACCGAGGATGTGTCAATATGGTTTATTTTCATTTATACAAGTGTAAGATTACCTATGTCATACATAATAATTTAATAAAAAATGTTTCATTTAAAAAAGGAACATATTTGCTTACAACTCCTTATTCTTTACTCTTATGTCATGATACTTTCCAGACGCTCTGCCTTTGTTATAGGATAGGTCATAAAAGGGCATAGTTAACAGAAGCAAACTATGTACTTGAGCTGAATTTTTTCCCCACTCCTGCCTCTAACCACAGCATGTTGCCTGCTGTGATGAAAGAAAATAAAAAAAATTAAGAAAATTAATGAGAAAAAACATGAAGGTTAACTAATTATCAGGGAAAGTGTATTATGCTTAAGACGAATGGCCTTAAATACTAAAAAATTACAGCAAAATACACAGTCAAAATAAAATATGTCTAACTGTAAGCATCACATGGTTATATGGCAAATTTAGTAAAGACAAAGGAGTGTATAGTGTACTACATCCAATGAAGGACAGACCCTGTCATTTAGTGTTCAAAAAGAAAGCAAACACATTCAGTGCATAAAGATAACTCATTACTATAATGCCCACAGGTCAATAAAAGTTACACAGTGACAGTGGTAAGGTAGTTTACAATATATTAAGGTGCCATGCTTTCACTTTTGATTCTGTTAAGGATGTATGCATGACACATAGAATCTTACCTACCAGTTTTTCTGCTGCTGTATTCTCAATAAATCTTGAACCATGGCCTGGATTCCCAGTACACTTTACTGTAATCCCTATAAAGGAACAAACAAAAAGGACAAATAAAAATGTGATAAAAATGTTTGAAACAAAGTACGTTTTCAACTGACCAATATCTTAAAACAGGGAAAATGTAACAGAGTTGAGAAATGGCATCTTTGCAGCAGTTCTCTGTATGTGTATGCATTTTTTTGCCCCCACATTACTGCTGGCAAACTGCTGCCTTTTGGTCTTAGTCAATCACTCAAGCTTTCATTGTTAAAGTGATGTGCCACATTTCAGTGACTTACCTTTTGCACCATCATATGGTGCATCTTTGTACTATTACTGAATGTTTTGGTCCATTCTTTCCTTAGCACTATCCCTCTTAACATTTGTTTTCCGCACACTGATGGCACTGAAAATTAAAGACGTTTTTTAACTACAGTGACGGCATCTTGGGGAAAAAATGAGTGGTGCGTCCACAGACATTAATGAATGCATGCTGTGCATATGCAGACATGGACTCCTGCCTAAAGTAAAGTTATGTGTACTTATCATAAATGTAGATGTTCAAGTGTATTCACTGTTGTAGTCATCACATTTGGGTTATCCCTGCCAGGGTAGCCCTCAGTCGGTCCGAATACCAGAGGCGTAGTATTTCTGCGTCAGTTGCTGTCGCTTCAGGACTGACATCAGGTCATCAGTAGTATAAAAACAGACAGCCGACGCCATTACATCAGTTTTTTATTGCCCTAAATGTCAGGAGCCCCCCATAAGGAGCTAGGTTATGGTGGAAGAACACCACCAGTAGAAAGTAAACACCAAAAATTCCTTGTAAGGAGAGAGAGAGAGAGAAAGAGAGACAAGGGGGATGGAGGGAGGGAGGGAAACCAGGACTGCAACAGTGAATACACTCGAACATCTACATTTATGATAAGTGTACCCAACAGTACTATGTTCTTCGTGTTTCACTGTTGCAGTCATCACATTTTGGTTGATTCCCAAAGCTGAAGAAAAGCGTGGAGGCAATCAAGAAGACTGGGGGCTGGCTAGGATGCCCTGCAAGTCTGCAGTGGCAAAGCCTGCCCTGGATTTGGTGGATAGGCAAGTGGTAATGCTTGGTGAGGGTATGAACAAAAGTCCATACTGCAGCATCCAGGATGTCCCTGGTGGGGATCCCTCTGAGGAAAGCTGCAGAGGTGTAGGTTGCTCTAGTGGAATGTGACCTGACCCCCTTGGGGGGAGGTTTTCAGTGATGTTTGTAGCAGAAATGGATGCAATGTGCTATCCATTTGGAAATTGTTTGTTTGGATATGGCCTTGCCCTCTGCTCCTGCAGTGAAGCTGACTAGCAATTGATCAGTTTTTCTAGTCCTGTCTAGGTAGAATCTAAGCTGTCTGTGCACATCTAGAGAGTGTAGAATCCTTTCCTCCTTGTTTTGTGGGAGACCATGTCAGTATGGAAAATGATGACTGGCTCTACAGCCATAAATATTTGTAGCTCTGATACTCTTTTAGCTGAAGTGATGGCCAGAAGCAAGGCTGTCTTCCAAGAGAGGAATTTTAACTCTGCTGAAGCTGAAGGTTCAAGGGGGGGGGGGCAGGGTGAGCTTTTCCAACACAAAGTTTAGGTCCCAAGCTAGGGTAGGAGCTCTTCTGGGTGGCCTCAATTTGTTAGCTCCTCTTAGGAACTATTTGATGAGAGGGTGCGAGAAAAGAGGTGGCTCTGTGCTGAAATGAGCCGAGATGGCACAGGCATGAATTTTAATAGAAGAGAAGGATAGACCCTTGTGTAGTAGATCTGCCAGGTAATCCAGGATGAGAGGTAGGGTGGGCTGTGCCGTTCCGGCTCCCTTAGCCTGGATCCAGGTGCAAAACCTTTTCCACTTGTTAGCATAAGACTTTCTAGTGCTGGGGCATCTGGCCTCACGTATGACATTTAGAACTTGTTTGCTTAGACTTGCAGCTTGAGGAGAGGTCAGGGAATAAGCCAAGCTGCCAGATTGAGGGTCTGCAATTGGGGATGCATGAATTCTCCATTCCTCTGGGTCAGGAGTGTTGGGATCTGAGGTAGGTGCCAAGGTGGCAGGGGTGACAGGTGCGCAGCAGTGGGTACCAGTACTGCCATGGCCAGTCTAGGGCAATCAGGATTGCCCTCGGTTATTCCTCCCTTATTTTGATCAGTACCCTTGAAATGACTGGTAGAGGGGGAAATGCATAGACTGAGAGGTTTACCCACTGGAAGAATAGAGCATCCACTTTCCAAGCCTTGCTGTGAGGTTCCCTGGTGCAGAATTTGCTGAGCTGGTAATTGGAGTGGGAGGCAAAGAGGTCTACCTTCGGGGTGCCCCATTTCTGGGTTACAAGGGGGAAGTTTCTTTGGTCTAGCTGCTGCTCATGTGGGTCTAGCAGGTCTCTGCTTAGGTTATCTGCCAGAGAGTTTAGAGAACCTGGCAGGAATTGTGCTAACAGGTGTTGTTGCATGGCTGCGGCCATGTGCCAAAGAGTCATGGCAAGCCTGCACAGAGAATAACAGTGAGTCCCCCCTGCTTGTTGATGTACCACATCACCATGGTGTTGTCTGTTTTGATCAGGAGAGACCCCGGGGAGAGTAGGGGTCTGAAAGCTGAAAGGGCGTGCTGAACAGCTAGAATCTCTTTTTGGTTGATTTGAAGATGTATTCGATTTGGGCTGCATTGGCCCTGAATGCACCTGCCTTCCAGGTGTGCACCCCAGGCACAGTCTGATGCATCTGTGGTGAGGATCTGGGTGGCATGGGGTAGTGAGAAGGGAAGTCCCTTGTTGTGGTAGCATGCTGCTGCCCACCAAAGAAAATCTTTCCTTTGGCAAGGTGTCATTGATATAAGAGTTTCCAGATATTGAGAGTGCTGACACCAAAGGCTTTTTAGGTACCATTGTAGTTTCCTCATATGCAGTGTGGCATATGAAATGAGTAGAATGCAAGAAGCTGTGAACCCTAGAGCTTGCCGGACATTCCTTGTGGATAACAGGGTCCTGGTGGCTAGTTACGAGGAGTAGGTTGTCAGGTAGGTTTGTTTTTCTGGTGTAAGGAATGCCCTCTGGGATTCTGTGTCCAGGCTTGCTCCCAGGAATACAATTTTTTGAGTGGGTACCAGTTTTAATTTCTTTTCGTTGATAGTATACCCCGGGGGGGGGGGTCAGTAGGTCCTTTACAAAGATCAGGTGCTTGAGCAGCTTTTCCTGACTATCTGTCTGAATCAAGCAGTTGTCTAAGTATGGATAAATTTGAATATTTCTTTGCCTGCAAAAAGCAATGACGGGAGCCAGACATTTTGTGAAAACTCTGGCAGCAGAGGATAAGCCAAAGGGAAGCACAGAGAATTGAAAGTGCAGTGATCCTGCCCTGAAACGTAGGTATTTCCTGCATGATTCCATTATTGGGATGTGTAGGTAGGCCTCTTTTAGGTCTACGGTGGCTAACCAGCATCCTTGAAAAGCATAGGAAGAAGCTGCTGGAGGGTGAGCATTTTTAATTTTGATATCACCAGAAAGGTGTTTAGAATGGATAGGTCAGGGATGGGGTGCCATGCGCCCTCTTTTCTGGGTACCAGGAAGAGTCTGGAGTAGAAACCTTGGCCTGTTTGTTCTGCAGGAACATGCTCTATTGCCCTCATAGAGAGGAGGGAAAGGACTTGCTTTTTGGCCTCTGACTGCTGGTTTGGGGGTAGATCTGGGAACCCTTTTGGGGTTGGCAGAGTGTGAAAGTAAAATTTGTATCCCTGGGACACTATGTAGAGGACCCAGCGGTCGTTGGTAATGGTGGCCCAGTTGCTTGCGTGGAAGGAGAGTTTTCCTCATAGGGGCAAGTGCAGGTGGGCCGAGGGAGGGGGTAGAAGTGTAAGGTAATTGTGAGCTTTTTACCATTAGCGGGTGGCTTACAACTCCCTGGTTTTAAAGAGGAGGAACTCCATTACTTAGATCTCTGCATTCCCTGGGGCTGTCTGGGGGGGGCCTGCTTCCCTGGGTCTGGGCTGAGCTGACCTGGGGGGGCAGGAAAGGACCAGTGCTTGGAGGGGCAATGCCTACTGAACCTTGGTGGCTGGACCTGTAAGAAGTCCTTAACTGTCTGCATAGATTTAACTTTTTCTTCCATCTTTTTTTAGGACCTATTATGCCTTACTGCAAGGGTGCATCCAATAATTTGGACTTGACATGGTCTGGCAAGGTTTGTTCCTTAAGCCAAGCATGTCCTCTAAGTACAGAACCAGTAACTGCTGCCCTGTAAGATGCTTCTAGGGTGTCAAAACCACACTGTAAGGTGTGCATAGTCACTTGACTTGCAGAATGCATTAAATCTTGTAACTTTTTATTTTCTGCACAAGCAGGAAAAGAAGTTTTTTTTTTGTTTGAGGAGTTCCATGGTATGTTGCTGATATTTCAGCATATAGAACTGACAATTTAATGCTCTAATAGCAAGAGTAGCAGAGGTGTATATAGTTATTTTGTCCCACCTGTCTAATGCTCGGGAATCCCTATCTGAGGGGGTGGGATTCTTAGCTGAAGTTGCTTTGATTCCTATAGGTCCTTGAGAGATGACCTCGGAGTCAGCAGTAGGATTTTTGAAAAGAAATTTGTGAGAGTCAGAGACTCTACAGTACCTTTCAGGTTTTCTGGGAGCAGGAGGGAGGGTGTCAGGGGTCAGACTGGATTCCATAAAGACATCATTCACAACATCTAGGACAGGAGGAATGGCGAGAGGTCTGTGCTGTGGAAGATCTAAGAATTCCCTGAGTCTCTTTTTTGACTGAGGATAGTCCTGACATTACCATTGGAAATGCTCCCTTAAAGTATGTAGGATTTCGCCAAGGAAAAGTTCTCGGGTGGGGAGGCTGAAGGGATGGATTCCTCTGCATCAGAATCCTCATAAGCAGAGAGGGAATGCATATCTTCATATTCAGATGCATCAGAGTCATCGGACTCCTGTTCAGATTAAACTACAGAGAAGTCTCTTTTTCTTTTGGAAGGGGAAGCCTGACTTCCCTTGATAAGCATTATAAGGTCTTCCGCAATTTTAAGTATTTGAGACTGAGGCAAGGAAGCCGGGGCCTGAGCTTGGGTCGTCGTTTTTTTGGATGTATTTTGCACCCTGGGCCTTAGAAACTTGGTAGTTTTGAAAGAACTGTACACGCAATAGAAATCATCTGTCAGTGTTGAGTATTGGTAGTGCAAAGTACTTCCTTGGAAGTCGGTGCCTGCTCAGCATCTCCAGACCCATCCAAGTAGAGACATCCGCAGGATCCTTAGTCGAAGAAAAGTCTTGCAGCATACCGGACTCTGAAAGGGTCTCAGTAACAGCCTGCGAATCCACAGAAGCAGGCATCAGGGACTGCGAAAGCACCTCACTGAGGACCAGTGAACTGATGACTAGCTTAACGGAAGTGTCGTCAGCAGTTTTGAACTTGTGCGGTCTGTCTCTATCTTTATCCTTACGTTTTTTTCGGAAGATCGGTTGAAGGATGGCTTACCGAAGCCATATTGAAAGTCGAGGACTGAGATTGAAAATATCTAGATACAATAAGGGTTCGACGATGTATAGTTCTGGTGTTGAACAAAGCACAAAAGTGACAGCGGGGCACATCTTGGTCTGGGCCTAGACAAGTGACGCAGTAGGAATGAAAATCTCGGTGTGGTATTTGTTTTCCACAGGCGGGACAATTGTTAACTTTTTCTGACATCGGTTAGAGCAAGAAGAAAGGATCCCCAACGGGGTACTTAGCTTTAGAAGACTTCAGCTTCAATTCGTAAATGAAAAACTCAGGTAGCCGGTCGACCGGCACTCGTACGAACTGCTTCTGCTTTGGGCTCCTTGGCAAGAAAGACTGATATAATGGCATCAACTGCCTGTTTTTATACCACTGATGACCTGACATCAGTCCTGAAGCAACAGCAACCGACTCAGAAATACTACGCCTCTGGTATTCGGGCTGACTGAGGGCTACCCTGGCAGGGATAATCCAAATGTGATGACTGCAACAGTGAAACACGAAGAACATCATGATGTTACCAAGGGGACTTAATTTTATTTGGTTGTGGTTTCAATAAAAAGTTGAGGAAGCTTTTTATTTAAAACAAAGGCCCAAAATAAATAAGAATGGACTAGGGGAAGATGCATCATAGCACTTAACTCACTTGTTGCTATGATGCACAATTAAACTCTGACAAATCACTGTAAGTATCAGCACAGGAGATTTCTGAGGACCTGTGGCCATCATACTATAGTGGTGAATTTCTAATTTATGCCTTACCTACAACTTACCCCCTTCTCAGGATGTTTGCTACCTGCAGTGGCCCCAGTGCAGTGCATGTATAAAGCTGCACGTCTCTAAACCCACAACACAATAATGTGACCTGTCCTACCACTAAAAAGCACTGGCTGCTGACGACATTGTGGCGGCACCAAATCTTCTCCAGTCCCTCATAAAAATGAGAAGGCAGTTAAAAAGCATTCTTCTTCTGTCCACCAGCAAACCACCTATAGTCACAGCCACTATTTAAACAGAGTCACTGATGGCAATGTGAAGTACAGTTATGCAAAGTACTCAGAGTAAAGACTAGGAGTGGATGCCCTAAGGACCAATTAAGTTAAGTTTTTAAGTCAGTCAGTTGAGTCTGCATACAATGCTACCAAGACAGATGGGTGGGTCTTCAATTGTCCCTCCAGTTGTCTTCTCAAAGTATTGGCATTAATGTGGAAGAACTCAGATCTGCCTCAAACCTCAGCATACTAAAAGTAAGAACATAACTTGAACAATTCAAAATTCCTGGGAAGAAGAGTATGAGACCAGGTCAGTACTTCACATTACTGTATGACACAATTTTGTAGTAGTGGACGCATTACAGTTTGAGCAATACAGTGTTAGCCTTAAAAGGCAGTTCCAATTCAGAACACCAAATATTTTCACTTTGCCAGAGTCATTTCAAGCATGGGTCTGTCATATTAAATTCTGTTCATGAAATACACAACTGTTTTACTTTAAATCTGTACAAAAAAAATCACAAAGCTGCAATGTTGTTTGCATTCAAGGATAGGCAAGCCTCCATATCTTTACTGCCTGGTAATCAGGAGGCGTGGCAGCATGAAGAAGAAAGAAATGGAGTGTGTACTCGTTGTCATTCAAATGGAGAGAATGGCTTAGCTAATTCACCTGTGTTTGATGGAAGAAGGACTCCAGAGGTCTTACACTCCAGTGTGATGGCTTCTAATAGTAATGGGCACAATTCGAACTTAAGGACTGAAAAACGGACACAAGGTGACTGTTCTAGCATAAACAGTAACACTGTGGTTAATGAATATAATTTGAATACATGGCTGAACAAGCATGTATCTTTTGATAAATATGTACAGCAAAGCAAAAATGATGAAGCTGACACATATGCTAACAATTTAAACAAGTTAATCTCTCTTCTTGTCTCCCATTTCCTGCCTCCTGTCCAAACTGAATAGTCCCACCTGCTGCAGTGTATTCTCACTGTTCCGGTCTGACCGGCTCTGTCTGCATATTCCCTCCCCTTAGTCTACTCACTTCCCCCCATGTCTGCCTAACTTCCTGTCCCACTCCATAAAGTTACCACATCCAAGGAGGCGCCATCTTTATTCCATTGCTCTGCCCCCTGGCTGCTGTGCCTTTCCTGGCTCTAGCGTTGCGGTTTCCTACCGTAAGTATGTACTCTGAGGTCTCTAATACTATACTTCTGTTTTGAATTGTGTGTGTGCTTGCTTTGCTTGACTCCACGAATGTTGTACATGTGTGCGGTTGCCTCTCTGACTGCAAACGCTTATTTGTAACATAGCGCGTTGCACGTGGACCCAGCGTTCTGTTGCAGGATGCGTTGTGTGTAGTTAGCTCTCCGACTGCAAACGCTTTTTTCACTATAGCGCTTTGCATGTGGGTCCAGCATTGTATTGTTAGTTGCTTGAACATTTTACTTCATGCCACTCGACTGAGGTACACAAACTCACATATAAGGTTTGCCACCATTTGTTTTTGTATGCAAGCCTTTACTCGGCTACCAGAGTTATTTTTTATCTTGTTGGCTCATTTTATAACTAGTACGCTGCTCTGAAACGGTTGGCGAGCCCTGTTTAATCGCCTTTTTCTGAAATTATGCATGCTGATTTGTGATATGTAATGGCTACATCTGCCTTAATTTTTTTGTGGGGATTGCTCAAGTTGCGTTAATTACTTGGGTTAGTCGTAATACATATTTAATTGTTTAAGTGCTCTAATTTGGGACTGTGCAGCTGCCTTCGATGGGTAAGTTCTATACCAATACTAATGTTTTTGTGGGACTTGCTCTATGTGTTAACAGAAGTTTGGACTTGCAGTAAGGCGAATATCGCTTTTGGAACTGCGCTGATTGTACTTCCCATACGCTAGTGGGGTAAAATACTTAGTAATCCTCCCAGTAAAGTTAATCCGAGTGTATGCGCTGCTCGCAGCAATTGCCCTAACCACATAGCAATACTCATACAGAGTACCTAATCCTGCTGTTGAATCATTTATCTAGAACTTCTGTTTGAATACACCTACAATGCATTTTTGTCCTAGTTTGCTGAGCTTTTGTCTGCTAATTGTTTGACTGCTATTCAAAGTTCCATTGCACTTTTGTGTTTGTTTTATTTGCATTTTTCCTACCTATTCCTAGCTTAGTTATGTTTTTTTATACTTGATAAAGGTTAACCTAACTTAACTGAACTGCTTTGTTCTTTTCAGCATTAACTGTGTATGTTATGACTGTCTGTTTCTCAGCTCCTAACTCCTGTACTGCCTGCCTCATTACATTTTTTTCTTTTCTCCCTTGCATGTTCCAGCTTGTGTTCCTGTCTACCCTCCTTCTCCTCCTGAATGCACCATAACGGAGGCTCATGTTGAGAACCCACAAACCAAGGACATTTAAATCAACCTAGAATCCCATCTGCTCCCTTCAAGACATTTACAGAGAAAGTATGTTTATTGCTTAATCTTTCCAGGACATTTTTAGAGAAAGTACCCATATTGCTTAAATATATATTGTAATTTATTAAAAATAGTACATACTTTAGTAGGTTGCAGTGCGTTCCCTTGCCAGGCCTGCCAGCAGCCAACTCTTTCCCATTCCTTATCAATTTAAATTATCCCTACTCTCCCTCCCACACTTTACTTTTACCCTTTGCTGAGCCTGATAATCCCCCTCCAGCCCCTTACTGGATATTCCCCGTAGGTGTCCCTGTTCACTCATCTTAGCTGCCCACTAGGTGGCACCCCCTTTACCTTTCTTGCTGTCTCTACTACATTTTCCCTCTTGGTATCTTAGTACACATTCTTTCAGTGTTTTCTTTGATATCTCGCCCACTGTTCTCTCTCCCCATATTCTCCCAGGACTACCTATCCTCTTCCTCCGCTCCACTTATTTCCCCATTCTCCTCTAAGCTCCTAGCCTCAGACCCTCCCATACTATTTTTTTCAGCACATATCTCCTTCCAACTCCATTTCACTGTCAGTCTTTGATATAAAATATATCTTTGCAATCTTACCTTCTAGCTCTCGTACTCTACTGATTGTTTTTTTTTCCTCACTTTTTTCTCCTTCCTTTGGCTCTTCCCGCTCCGTTCGCCCTGCGGGCTCACTCCGCTCCCCTACCCTACCCCCAATTCCCACCCACCCCCAGCACCTCTACCTTTATACCTCTCATTCGCCCTCCCATGTATACTAATTAACCAATCAGAGTCCTACCCTCTTTACCCCTCCTACTCTTACTCCTCCCACCCCACTTTACCTCACTCCACCACTTAACCTATCATAGTTCTTCTACTTTTACCCCTCCCACTCTTTTTCTTCCATCTCCATTATAGTTTCTCTTCTCATCACAGACTTTTCCCTTTCTCTCCCCTGCAAATACTTTCAACCCTATCCTTTTCCTAAGACCCCATCCTTTTATTTATTTTTTTTGCCTACTCAACTCCACTACATCAATCTCTTCCACCTCTGCTTGCCAAACATACCTTCCAAAATCCTTCATAATATCTATGTCCCATCATTACTACTTGTACTTCTCATTCCCCTATATTTTGCTACTTCCTACTCTCACAAAATACCCTTCTCCCTACCTCCTACACAAACCAACCCTTATACTCATTCACAACCTTCTCTATCTACCCACTACAACAACATATCTTCCACTCTTATTCCTCCCAAAACACTGTACCTTTTCCATCCCAAATGCCTCACCACACCAAAAACTCTCACTCTGAAAATCCTCCCTCCCTCTAACAGCCTCTTACTTCTTAAACACAAAAGACAAAGAGTTACTACCAATAATGACCTTGTCTTATGTGGCGATATTCATCCGAACCCTGGCCCCTGCCTCACCACTAACAACTTCTCCCCAATCCCTTTTTCTCCCTCTGGAATAAAACATAGTCCCCCTCCCACTTCTTCTACCACTTCCTCTCCTAACCCCCTTAAGCTCTTCTCTATCAATGCTCAGAGCCTAAATAACAAAATTCACCATCTTCATGCTTGGATTTGCCACAACCAACCAGACATCTTAGCCATTTCTGAAACCTGGCTAAAACCCCACATCACCGACTCTGAAATCTTACCTCCTGGTTTCCAAATCCACAGAACTGACCGACCAAATAAAAAAGGTGGAGGCTCTGCAATAATTTTCTCTAACCTTCTCTCCCTGATCCCCCTACAAATTCCAACTCCTGAATTCAAAAACGCTGAACTTACAGCCAGTCTCCTTTGACTAAATAAACATAAGAACATCTGCATTATCTCCCTTTATATATCCCCAGGTGACAACATAACAACCCTTGAAAATATTCTTTACTGGGCCTCAACTGAAATCAAATTTGAAACCTACATTCTAGGCGACGTTAACATTGATTGGAATAAAATCAACTCTCCTTCCCCCTCCCAATTCATCAACCTCTTTAACTTCACCCAAGTAATCCACTCAACCACCCGGCCTAACAAAACTAATCCCCCAGGATCTACCATTGACTGGATCCTAGTCTCTCATCCAAACAAAATAACTCTTTCAGGCACTATCCCTGACACCTTCAGTGACCACCTCCCTACTTTCATACACCGCTCAGCTAACTCTACCCAATATCTACACCACTACATCCACACTCGTAATCTCAGCAACTTCAACCCAACTATCTTCTCAAACATTCTTAAACATACCAACTGGCAGACCCTAAATACACTTCCCCTAGACAAAGCTGTAGAACAGTTTAACTCTATCTTCCTAAATACTCTTAACTCCCTAGCTCCTCCAAGAAACAAACTAGTCAAAGCTAACTCTGCCCCCTGGCTATCCAAAGAAACAAAACAAGTCATGCATCAAAGGGACAAATCTTGGAAGCTATACCAGAAAAATAAAATCCCTTCTTTCCTGCTCCAATACACCCAACTCCGCAACCTAGCTAAAAAACTAATCACCCTGGACAAAAAGAACTACTACTATAAACTACAATCCAACCATAATAAGAACCCCAAACAGTTCTGGAAATCAGTTAATTCCCTTCTCCACCCAGGATCCAGGAATAACCCTTGCCCAGACCCTAGTAAAACTGACTCAGATCTAAGCTCTCTCTTCAACAAATTCTTTACGGAATCTATAGCTAATCTTACTAAATCCTTCCCTAACAATAATACATCCAACTCTCTTTCCTCTACTCCCAGCAACCCCTCTAACTGTCCTCCCAGTTTCCAGCTGAAACCTGTTTCAACTATATTCATAAAAAGACTCTTATCTAAACTAAAGCCATGCTCTAATGCCCCTGATAACACCCCTCCTCTTTCCTTAAATGTGCTGCCGAAGGTATTGCTCTCCCTATCAGCATCTTAATTAACAGATCTTTAAAAGAGTCATATGTTCCTATGCTTTGGAGATCAGCCTACATTCTCCCACTTCATAAAGGAGGCAAAAACACAAATATCTCCAACTTCCGCCCAATTGCCCTACTCTCACATTTATCAAAAATCCTAGAGAAATGCGTCCACCACCAACTCATGCCTTTCTTTATCCATAACCGCCTCCTAACGCCCACCCAACATGGTTTCCACCCTGGACACAGCACCATTACTGCCTTACTATCCTTCTTAGAAACAGTCAATCAAGCCAGGGATTCTGGGTTACTAGTTTCCACTGTACTGCTAGATCTGTCTAAAGCCTTCAACACCATCTCTCACAAATACCTTCTCTTTCATCTATCAAACCTTCATCTCTCCCCTGATACTCTATCCTGGTTCTCTAGCTACTTATCAGACAGATCCCAAGCTGTCAAATGGAACAACTCTACCTCCTCCTTCTTGCCTACACCCACTGGTGTTCCCCAGGGGTCCATCCTTGGGCCCATGCTTTTCAACATCTTCATAAATAACCTTCACTCTACCATCCCAGACACAACAGTCATCCAATACGCAGATGATTCTACCTTAGTCTGCGCCACCTCCAACATTCCCGAACTACTGACAAAAACCCAAATAGCTTTTTCCACTACTGAGAACTGGATGCACCAAAATCATCTCTCTAAACTCTAATAAATCTAAAATTCTTCTCTTCGCTCCCTCCAGGGCTTGCACATTTGATAAAACAGCATTCAAAAATCATAAGCCAAACCAAGTCAACCATAGAGGTGGTCCCATCTGCAAAACTACTTGGCATCACTATAGACGAGCACCTCAAATTTGATAGCCACATACAACAAAACATAAAGAAAACCCACCAAAAGCTAGGTATGCTCTATAAGAACAACTGCTTTCTCTCCAACTCTGCTAGGCATTCCTTAGCAATTACCTATCTTCTACCATCTCTACTATATGGAGCCCCTCTCCTTACTAACTTGTCTTCTTCCATCTCCACTAAACTCGAAATCTGCTATAATAAAATCTCTAAATTTGCTACCAAATCTAAAACCTCTTCTCACCATTGTCTTTCCCTACAAACTCTGAACTGGCTAGAACTCCCTAACTACCTAGATTACCTCCAACTAACCACTGCTCACAAATTAATATTCTACCCTGATAAATGCCCAGCCCTAGCAAACATCCTTCCGCCATACTCCCCAAACAGATCTCTAAGATCTGAACACCAAAATTTAATCACCACCCACAAACCCAATCGCCCTGCTGGCCAACTCCTCCTCTCCTACTCTCTTGGCAGGAAATGGAACTCTCTCCCTTCTTCTCTTAGAACAACATCTAACACTGAAGCCTTCAAAATCCAACTTTTCTCTTACTTGTCCTCTAAACATAAGTGTACCTGCTTGCATCCTACATAAATCTAAATAAATTCCCCTTGAACCCTCTACATCCTTTCTCTCTACTCTACCCTACCCTAATACTATTTTTTTTTCTTCTTTTTTCTCTCTCGATCACTGCTTGATCAAACTATATTCTACTCTCAGTTTATGTACTTTCTCTCTCTCTCTACTCCTCATATGTAAATATTGTAAATAGCATGTAACCTTAGACCTTCTTCTCATACAGTCAAACCTGCTACTTGAAGGAAACTACTAAATCTATTGTATCTACCTTCCTGAATGATGTTTTTTGAAGCATACTGCGTGTATTTGCTTTTTTTACTAACTGTATCAATGTAATGTAATTACAAATGAATATATTTTATTACTACCTTTTACACTATGTAACTTAGATTGTATTTGCTTTGCTTTTGGAGCTTTTCTCCCAGGGCCTCCACTGAAAATGGGTACGTTCTGGCCCAGTGGACTTCCCCGGTAATCAAACTGGAAATAAATAAATAAATAAATAAATAAGTTACAGGAACTGCTTTTTAAATATAAGACTTTAAGTGCTGACAATGCTTATTTGAAAGAATGCATTAAATTAAATATTGTACCACAGGGACTGAGGGTATTTAGGTATCCTAACAATGTAGAGGAGGGTTCAGAATTCCATCTGGAACTTTTAAATATTTTTGATAGGTGTGGTCTTGATATTCTACGAGCCACTACTAAGCAGAATGAGAGGGTTATGGAGGTACTGAATGATAGAATAAATAATGTAATTTCCTGCTTGGTTAATGATCTCATGTTTTCTGTGGATCAAGAAAAGAAAAATATTTTGATCTCAGAATGCAGATTAATGAAAAATTACATGGGATTTTAAAGAGAAAGAAAATGAAATTAGGAGTATGCACAGAAAATTCAGTATCCAAAACCAAAAGGTTACACAAATTTTGATAAAGGGGAGGGGTATCTTTTAGACATAATAAAGGTAAACAATTTGTTAATAGAATGAATGATGGTTATGGATATCATGGTAGTGATGAAAATTGTCAGGTTAGTGATGAGGAACTGCGAAGACCTGGTGATATGAATGACCCTTTAGAGTATCCCCCTCTCCGGATGTCGGAGAGGCTTAAAAACAAGACACCAACAGACTATAATCAGGGCAACTGGAGGGGTGGAACAACAAGGGAATGAGACAGGGGTACTAAATGCATTTAACTTTATTTCATATGAACAGGGAAATGATTCCCCTGATGAACAGGAGTCTACTGAATGTGAAGGTCCCAAGTTTACACGACATGGACATACTAGCTTTAATTATAGCAGTTTAACTGTTACAAACGTATTTTTTTATTTATTTGCTAGAGGTTTCAAGTTTGTACCCAAGAAAAAAATGTGAGATAAGTACATCATTAATAGACTTAAAAAGGTTTGTCCATAAGAAAAAATTGGAACTTTTAATAAATGGACATGTAAATATGGTTGGTAATTTAAGAAGGAAAAGTACATGGAATCCCCCACTACATCCACAATTAAAAAGTTTTCAAAATGCTGTGGAAACAGAATTAAGGTAGAAAATTTCTAAAAACAAAGTATGGTCTAACCTGACAGTACAGAAAAGGTCCCTATTGGAGTCTGTTAGATCTAATAAGTTTGTTAAGGTTATGAAACCGGATAAGAATGGGGGAATTGTACTTATGGACTCTTATATATGAAGGAAAATAGATGGATTTATTACTTGATGAGAGTAAATACACTAAGGTATCAATAAATGAGATGCATATTGTGTATAAGAAAATATATTTAGCCCTTAATGATTTGGTGCTTGAAGGGTTTATTGATACAAAACCTTCAGATTTTTACATCATAAAGAACCTAGGGTCCCATCTATATTTGTGACCCCAAAGGTCCATAAGGACATAGATAACCCATCACTTAGGCCAGTCATGGCTGCTATTCAATCAGTTACAGCTCCTAAAGCCAAATATGTGGATTTTAAACTAAAGAATATGTCCATGGGGGGAACTAATGTTTTAATGAACTCTTAGGTCTTTTTAAGGAATGTTAGGAATTGTGACGACCGTGCCCTGGCCCAGCAATCAAGGAGCCTCAAACCTCACCACTGACACCAGGGAGGTCGTCTCCTAGAAGAGGAAAGGATAACTAATACACACAGTAAAGTACAATTTCCCTTAAGTGCACACAGAGATCACAGTCAGTCTGGGGCTGGCTGCTCCCTTGCTCACCAGGTCCCCAGTAAGACTCCCCACTGGCACAGCTATAGGGTCCAGGTTTCAGTCTAACTGGGCAAGCTAGAACCTCCAGTACTCCCTCTGTCCAACCAGCACTTCGTGTCCCTGCCCAAGTAGCTGACACAACACACACACTCTTTGAGATAAGTATTTATACAACTTCACAGACACTCCTCGGAAAGGCTGACAGATTCCCCAGCTGTGCCCCTTTACCCAGACTATAAGGCAGTAATTACTGCCACCACCCAGTTAATATTATCATCTAGTAAAAGGCCCTTAAAAAGGTGTCCAATTATTACTGTACAATATTAATATCCAATGGTAATGTAACTATACATTCTAAGGCTTAAACAAAAAGGAATGGCGGGTGCAAAAAAGTCACTTGTAAGCAGAATAAAGCACCCAAAATCCAGGGACTATGTCACAAACAGTTTAATCACAAGAAATAACGCTGAAATATTCACAACACGTTTTCGTCCTTGACTTCATCAGATGATATCTCTCCAGTGAACTCACCTATAATCCACAGAAGTACTAGACATCATCCGCTACGGTGCTTCAGCGGTCAATTGCAGTTGACCGTTGAAGCACCATAGCGGATGATGTCTAGTAGGTGAGTTCACCTATGCAAATACTTCCAATAAACATTTATGGACTTTGTTGCACACTTAGAAGCCATACATATGCCTTCCCATTTTTTCCTAGTAAATTGCTTATCCAAACTCTCTTTCCAATCATTTCTAACCTCCACTGATTGATTCTTATACTTATTGTGCAATATTTTATATGTCCTATTAATTATCCCTTTTTAGCAGCTTCTGTTCTAGATTCAACTAAAAACTCTACCAGAGCAGATCTTTCACTTAGGATTCATCAGTCCCTTTTTCTTTGCCTATATACTTGATATCAATCTCTAGTAGAGAGGGCAGTCTGTAGCCTGCAGTCAAAATGTCGTCTTGGCTTCATCCCACCCTATTACCTTCCCTCTTTAGTTATTTGCCAATAAACTGATTCCTTTGCCAGTTTTCTCCTGTAAATTCCATTGCCCTCTTGCCTGTTCTCTGTACTCCTACCTGAAGTCATCGTTATTGGTAATATCTCCTTTCTCTAGTCTCCTCTTCACTTAGTTATTAGAATACTTCTTTTCACTTTATGAATATAATACTCTGCATGGCTGTTATTATTTACCATAAAGATCTTCATCCAAAGTCACATTCTTTCATACTGTTTGAAAATTTTAATTTATCTAGGTGCTGCTGTTGTATGCTGTGCTGTACATGCTGGACTGGAACCAAAGTCTCTTAAGATACAAAGTCTTGCTGGCTGTTTACTGCTGAATCAGAGACACAGAGTTTTGCATGACTGAATCTGATAAAGAAATATATTTTGCAGCACAATACTATTTCACTGTAAGCATGGTTACTAATAAATAACTTAATTTTATAACAAACAAGATGTCATTTACAAATTTAATATGCAAAGTTTTTCCTTCACAACTGATATAGACAATGGTTTTATGGCTTTCCATTCTCCAGTTACCTTGGAACCGAAGTTCCTACAAAATACCTCTAACAAAGTTTAATTTACAGTTCTTATATACTGTTATTCTCAAGCACTTAACATCCTGTTTTGTTTTTCTTTTTCTGCTGATACTTTACTTTCCAGACTTGTTTAAGGAAATATTTTGTTATAAAGCAGTATTGTCCTTCTGTGAAACCATTTCTGCTGATGTGAAAATGCACACCATTAACAGAAGTCTGAAAGGAAACATCTGTGCAAACTGTTCTGCTGCTGATATTTTTGAGGAACTGATACTGTGGAAGAACATGTTTTCTGAGGAAACAGCTTTGTAAAAGATCACGTATTGCTGAGTTTATAAAAAAATGCCTTTTAATAGATATCTGTAAACTGTTCTGCAAACATGAAAAAAGCATGTAATACTTGCTTTCCAGAATTGCTTTTTAGGCTTTTTTCTGATGCTGTGTCTGTTATGCATATAGTATGGATGCCCATTTTACATTGCTAAACTCTATACATATATTCAAGCAAATGTTTTATTCTATGCTTTATCTTTCAGCATATTTACAGCAGAATTAGTTTCAATACTTTATTCACTGTTAAACATACTCTTAACAATTCCCTCTCTTTTTTTTAAAACATACTCAAAACACTTTATACTGATATGTATTTTTGATCAGATTATAAGGAAAACACATTAGGGAATAAAACATTTAGTCTTCTTTTGATACAAGTCAAAATGCAATTTTACATAGTTAATACAATGATATTAAGTATTACTATCAGAATTGACTGTATCTAACAACTTTTTCTTTTGCAGACCATTCTGTGAATATATTCCACCAGTTAAGGGCTGTGTCTGCTATAGTTTTATTTTCTAACTTGATTAATTTGTTTTTTTTTTGCAATCACAGAATTTAATTTATGACTCAGAACTCTTCCATTAACTCTTTGCAACTGTTGAATTAACTATTTATTTTTGGTAATCATTTTATACCAAAAGATTATAGATAAACTAATCTCTATAACAATAAAATATGAATACAAGCAACGGAACGAACCAGGCAAAGTCCAGACTGGAAGCAAAAAACACAATGTCAGTAATGCTGTATGAAATCATCCGCCATAGCAAAAGGTCCAAGAACTAAGCAATAAGAATCTTCAAGTAATAAAATCAATTCACAAGGTTTATTGAGAAATCTGTAAGCGCTTTCGCAGTAGAGCTTCTTCAGACCAAGTGCAAACAAAAGGGGTTTACACTATATATACACACATATTATCAAAGCTTTCTCCAATCAGAGGCCACTCCAGATGATTACTAAATTAACAAGCTGCAAGCACTTAATTAAATCCTTCATCTAAAACCAATGAATATTCATTCATTCAAGTACTAGAGCAAGCAGATGAACAATGCTAAAAAGAACACATGCAAGAATAGTTAATAAAAAGAACACATGCAAGAATAGTTAATAAAAAAGTACACATGCAAGAATAGTTAATAGTGTAAACCCCTTTTGTTTGTACTTGGTCTGAAGAAGCTCTACTTCGAAAGCGCTTACAGATTTCTCAATAAACCTTGTGAATTGATTTTATTACTTGAAGATTCTTATTGCTTAGTTCTTGGACCTTTTGCTATGGTGGATGATGTCATACAGCATTACTGACAATGTGTTTTTGCTTCTGGTCTGGACTTTGCCTGGTTCATTCTGTTGCTTGTATTCATATTATATTTTATTTTTGTCAGTTACTTTTTAGCAACGGAAGATTTACCTCTCAGGCTACTGGTTATAGTTACTGCTTTAATATCTATAACAGACAAGAACTATGTGCTACTGCAAGCAATATTATTGCTAAAATATACAGTTTCAATGTCATTTTAACCATAGCATTGTGGTCGTATGTTCCAAAAAAGCCACCAACACGTTGGAATACACACGGCAAAACAACACTTTAATAAAAAATAGTAAAAATATATAAAACATGTGAGTGCTTTCACAGAGTCATCTCTGCTTCCTCAGACATACTACAGTAACTGCTGCTCTTGTTTAAATAATGATACATCTGTGTCAAATCCAATCAGTTGACAGTATCTTGAAAATTAAACAATCAAATCATATAAATAATGGACTAAAAATGTATGTAAAAAACTGTAAAAGCTTGCTCTATAGAGGTGGTCGTATCTCTGAACTGTCCATGCACTTTAGTTGACAGTGAAGTGAACATCTTAAACACCTTGGTAAAGTACTGGGGTCTACTTTATTCCCGCGAAAGCCGAATTGTTCGAATATAACTTGCGCGAACCATAACGAGCGAAACACAAATACGAACACACTAAACCACGGAATTTAAAATCTCGATCTCTCATAGTTGGCCAACCCCACTGCCCGCAACATACTACCTACCGAAACACAGTAAAAAAGTACAGTTGTGTTCACTTACCATAAATGTAGATGTTCGAGTGTATTCACTGTTGCAGTCATTACATTTGGGTAATCTGCTGGCAGGTTGCCCTCAGTCGGCCTGAATTACAAAGTCTTGGGTCCTGCGTCGGCTGCTGTCTCCTCTTCTATGATGTCAGGTTGTCAGGGGTATAAAATATGCAGCTGACGCCATTTTAATCAGTTTTTCTTGCACAAGATGTCAGGTGCCCCCCCCCCAAATGGGGAGCAAAATTATACGTATAAACAGTAAATATATATAAATGAACCTTAGAAACAAAAAAATAACCTTCAACTAAAAGCAAATACACCACAAAGGCTTTTGAGTATAGTGAAGGAAAGAAAAGGTATAGAAAAGGGGGCTGGTGGGTGGGTAATCCAGACTGCAACAGTGAATACACTCGAACATCTACATTTATGGTAAGTGTACACAACTGTACTATGTTCTTCGTGTTTCACTGTTGCAGTCATTACATTTGGGTAGAATCCCAAAGCTATGGATGGGAGGATGGAAGTAAACAGCATTAGGAGCAGCTATAAGGCCCTGCTGGACTGCAGTGGCAAAGCCTGCCCTGGATTTAGAGAAGAGAGGTAAATGATAATGCTTTGTGAACGTGTGAACTGAGCTCCAAGTAGCAGCTTCTAGAATGTCTCTGGTAAGGACCCCTCTGAGAAAAGCTGCTGAAGTAGAGGCAGCCCTGGTGAATGGGATCTGATCCGCTTGGGCACAGGTTTACCATGGTGCACGTAGCAGAAACGAATGCAATGGCTTATCCATTTAAAAATAGTCTGCTTTGATATAGCCTTCCCCTCTGATCCTGCAGCAAATGCTACCAGTAGTTGCACAGACTTTTTTTTAGAGATTTTGTCCTGTTTAAGTAGAACCTTAATTGTCTGTGTACATCCAATAAATGCAAAATCCGCTCCCCCTAGTTCTGCAGATTTGGGAAAAAAGTTGGCAGGTGGATGGTCTGGTTAAGAGCCACACTGGATACCACCTTAGGCATAAAAGAAGGATTGGTCCTGAGGGCCACCCTGTCCGGCTAAAAAATAATGAAAGGCTCCACTGCCATGAGAGCCTGTAGTTCTGAAACCCTTCTAGCCGAAGTGATTGCCAAAAGAAAAGCTGTCTTCCAAGAAAGAAATGTTATATCCGCAGTAGCTGCTGGTTCAAAAGGAGGTAGGGTGAGTTTTTCCAGCACAAAACTGAGGTCCCATGCAGGAGTTGGCGCTCTCCTGGGAGGCCTTAAATTTTTGGCCCCTCTGAGATACTGTTTTAGCAGTGGATGAGAAAAGAGCAGAGGCTCTGTGTTGTAATGAGCCGAGATGGCAGAGGCATGGATTTTTATTGAAGAAAAAGATAAGCCCTTGTCAAGCATCTCAATTAAGTATTATAAAATCTGAGGAATATTGGGCTTTGCTGTGTCTATTCCTTGTGCTTGGTTCCAAGCACAGAATCTCTTCCATTTATCAGCATAAGATTTTCTAGTACTAGGCCTTCTGGCTTCCAAA
Source organism: Protopterus annectens (assembly GCF_019279795.1). Lineage (NCBI taxonomy): Eukaryota > Metazoa > Chordata > Ceratodontiformes > Protopteridae > Protopterus > Protopterus annectens. The sequence goes on from NC_056739.1 coordinate 1,675,559,237, forward strand.
ATGACATCCATTACAGGTTTACTGAGAGATGTGGTTTGAATAATTAGTTGATTAGCCATGCTGCAAGATTCAGAGTTTGGAGCTGATTGTGCAGAATTTGATAGTTCTGTTTGCTACTCATGCATTTCAATCTAGTAGGTAACCCTGAACCCATTTTTAAACATGGTTCTCCACACATATTTGTTGCTAGACATTAATTTCATTTGTACTGAATTCTTCTGTGTTTGTATATACAAAGACTGTAAAGTACATTTAGTCTAATCTACAAATTTAGTAACATTAACATCAAGCAAAATCTTAGAAAATTTGTATGCCTCTTTAGAAGTATCTAGTGGAATTGGCACCAGGGGCATAACTCCATTTATTTTAGTTATTAAACTACATACCCAACAATCAGAAACATTTATGCCTTTTGAATACCAATATTGTCTTGCCAAAAACATATTCACATACTTTTACTCTCTCTCTTGTACAGCTTTACATTTTAACAGGTTGTAAATACAATTTTAATACTAAGTAATACAATAATAACTAGCATGATAGCTATTAGCAGCTTGTAAAATATCTTAGCCTGTCAGGTTTAATCTGTTTACCAGTGTTTCTCATGCACTAATATAGCAATAACCCACGCCTGGGTGTGGGTAATGCGGGATTTACCCACGGTTGGCGATCGGAGATCTCCGTTGCTTATTTTAAAGCTGTCTCGCTATGTTAAACCCATTTAACATAGCGAGACAGGTTTAAAAAAAAAGCAATGGAGAAAGCAAGATCTCTGTTGCTTTTTACACACTGTGTCGCTATGTTAAAGGAGTTTAACATTGCGAGACAGCTTTAAAAAAAGCAATGGAGATCTCCGTTGCGTTTTTGTAAACCTATGTCGCTATGTTAAACTCTTTTAACATAGTGAGACAGTGTTTTAAAAGAGACTTATACTAATGGAAAAAGTCCGGGTGACCGGACCTTTTTCCATTAGTATAAGTCGATTTACAACGTGCATGCTGGCCAATCAGCGTGCACGTTTTGGAATATTAATGGGGGGTCATGGAATAATACTTGTTTTTCCCTCCCACCTAAAAGAGTATTGTCAAGGGGGAATGAGATATTATTTTCCTTCTTGTAGCTTTATTTTAGACCCTTCTGAAGTACTGCTTATACAGTCAGTGTAAAACTGAGAAAGTACCCCTCCCCCTGTAGTACTGCAGTATTGTTTACTTGCTTTATGCTGTGAGAATAAAATGTATGCCAGCCAACACTTTGGTTATACATTTGCTTTATTAGGTTAACAAACTATGGACCTTTGATTTGATCATTTTTTATAAAGCTTTTGCTGGTTACTACTACTACTAGTAAGGTATTTATACCCTCCTGCATAATTGTATACTTTGGCCCATTTGCTTGCTGTACTTGATGTAACTGAGTTTCTTTTACTTTTAGCATTTACCTGCAAACAGATTATCAGTGACATGCATGCACAATTGTGACGTTTTATTACAATTACCAAATAGTGCTGCATGTGAACACTTAATTATGTTTTAATAACAATGTTTAAAAAAACAAAGACCACTTGTCTGGCAATCAGTTTTGTTTTTTATCTTATCTTTCCAACATTTCCTGTAACTACTCATTTAGCCTGGGAATGTCTGAGTTCACATTTTAGACTCTGTAGACTATAGTTAACCCTTTTAGCATTTTTCTTTTAGTCATCTGTTAATATATACTTGCAACTTGATATTAGAATGCAGTTGTAAAACTCTTAAAATTATAATAAGTATTTGTGATTTGCATAACTATGCATTTATACTACATAAATAGACAATATTTTACAATTAGCTTACAGATTTTTCAACTTGGATTTCAGTATTTTGTATTTAAATGCAAGACTGCTTGACTAATACCATCTGTGATTTTAGTTCATTTTAAAATTGTCTATCAGAGCTTTTAACTGTTTGGTGTGGTGTTACTATACAATTATAAAAACTTGTAAACAACAAAATAGATATTAGCTTAACTAACACATTTATATTTACATTATTTATATTTGCTGTTGTCTGCCTTTTGCTTTTGTGCATTGTAAACAGATGTACTTTACATGAAAAGAAAATACATGCATGTCAGCCTTGTGACTTTAGATCTTTACTGTTATGCACTATAGCAATAACCCCCGCCTGGGTGTGGGTAATGCTGGATTTACCCACGGTTGCTGTGGTTTGGTCACGAGGGAGAAGCCCGAGTGGCCAAACAAAGACAGCCGTGGGTAAATCCAGCATTACCCACACCAAGAACTGGGTTATTGCTATTACACAATGACATTATTTAAGAAAAAAATAATTACTTTTCTTAAATAATGGCATTGTATAATGCCTCCCTGCTGCCCTTCCGCAGCTGTCTGGTATTCTGTGGCAGTTCTGATATACTGCACATGCGTATGTTTACACAGTACATCAAAGCTGTGGGTGGAAGCAACGGAGAAAGCAAGATCTCCGTTGCTTTTTACAAACTGTCTCACTAAGTTAAAGGAGTTTAACATAGTGAGAAAGCTTTTAAAAAAGCAATGGAGTTTAACATAGTGAGAAAGCTTTTAAAAAAGCAATGGAGAATCTCCATTGCTTTTTTTAAAGCTGTCTCACTATGTTAAACCCATTTAACATAGCGAGACAGCTTTAAAAAAAGTAACGGAGAAAGCAAGATCTTCGTTGCTTTTTACAAAGTGTCTCCTATGTTAAAGGAGTTTAACATAGTGAGACAGTTTTAAAAAAAGCAACGGAGAAAGCAAGACCTCCATTGCTTTTTACAAAGTGTCTCGCTATGTTAAAGGAGTTTAACATAGCGAGACAGCTTTAAAAAAAAGCAACAGAGAAAGGAAGATCTCCGTTACTTTTTTTAAAGCTGTCTCGCTATGTTAAACTCCTTTAACATAGTGAAACAGTGTGCAACGGATGCACTGTATTTTATAACACTGTACACAGAAAGCAGTTTAATATGATTTACACAATAAACATTTGTCATACCACACATGGTTTTCTTTGAGATACCAGTCAAATATTGTAATACATTTGCATAATGCCTTACTATCAACTTGTCCTAATAAGGTTTTACATTTGCTAATATGCTGTGTATTCCAACACTGTATTCTGTTATAATCACCTCTACTGGCATCCATACTGTATGTAACACAGAAAAATGTTCTTACCAGTCAACAGAGAGGCAGATGGCCAGGCTGCTTTACTGTAGATGGTTAAAAAGTCTTTGTAGTCACTTGTGAAGTTGGTAAAACAAAACTCGCAGTTTCAGTCTTGTACTTTGCTCCTTTACCTTTTTTGGAGGATTTATGGCACTGCTCACTTTTCTACACTGCAGTCTCACTCTGGATTCAGAAGTCTGAAAAACTGTACTTTTGCAAACTATAGAAACTGTAGAAAACTGAAGTACTCAGCATAAATGTTACTGTGCTTTTACTACAGTGACCTTATACAAGGCATCACATCATTCCCCCTGTGTTCAGATACAGGCTAGGGTCACCATAGAAAAATGTAATTTATCTAGGTGTTGCTGTTGTATGCTGTGCTGTACTTGCTGGACTGGAACCAAAGTCTTTTTAAGGCACAAAGTCTTGTTGGCTGTTTACTGCTGAATCAGAGACACAGAGTTTTGCATGACTGCATCTGTAGTCTGTTTAAAGCACCACGCCTTCCAAATTGCACACTGATAAGGAAATATATTTTGCAGCACAATACTATTTCACTGTAAGCACGGTTACTAATAAATAACTTATTTTTATAACAAACAAGACATACGACTGTAGTTTACAAATTTAATGTGCAAAGTTTTTCCTTCACAACTGATATGGACAATAGCTTTATGGCTTTCCATTTTCCGGTTACCTCGGAACCGAACTGCCTACAAAATACCTCTAACAAAGTTTGATTTACGGTTGTTATATACTGTTACTCTCACACATTGAAGATCATGTTTTTCTTTTTCTGCTGATACATTACTTTCCAGAATTGTTTATGGAAATGTTTTGTAAAAGCAGTATTGTCCTTCTGTGAAACCACTTCTGCTGATGTGAAAATGCAAACAATTAACAGAAGTCTGAAAGGAAACATCTGTGCAAACTGTTCTGCTGATGATATTTTTGAGGAACCAATACTGTGGAAGAATATGTTTTCTGAGGAAACAGCTTTGTAAAAGATCATGTATTTCTGAGTTTATAAAAATGCATGTCTTTTAATAGATATTTGTAAACTGTTCTGCAAACATGAGAAAAGCAAGTAATACTTGCTTTCCAGAATTGCTTTTTAGGCTTTTTTGTGATGCTGTGAAGAAGCCTGTATGTTATACATATAGTATGGATGCCCATTTTACATTGCTAAACTCTACACATATATTCAAGCAATCTTTTTATTCTATGCTTGATCTTTCAGCATATTTACAGCAGAATTAATTTCAATCTTTTATTCACTGTTAAACATACTCTAACACTGTTTTTGAATTTCCCCCTTGCTTCATCATCATCATCCCTTTCCACTTTGAATTACAACCTTCTGCTTGTGTTATGTACAGCAGGCTTATCTGCGTAGCTCTACTTCTTCATATCGTGTCCCCATAAATATGGGTATTGCTGAACCAATTCATGTGTGAGTACATAACTTACAGCTATACCTTTGCAGTTGTCACCATTAATTTTATATCGAGAAAATACTTAATATTCTCTTAAAATGTTTCAAAACACTGAGGTGTCCTTTACTGTATTTATCAGGTACAAAATAATATAATCTGCAAATAAAACCAACTTTTCTTGATTTCCATACCAATTATATCCTTGATTTTCTGAGTCACTTATTTTATTTGTCATTGGCATTACATATAAAGCAGATAATAAAGGGGAAAGATGACATATTTGCCTTGTTCCTATGTTCGGACACAACTTATCAGAAATGAATCCTCCCTCTTTAATTTTTGCCTCTAATCCTTCATATATCCTCCTAATCAAACCTTATTATTGTATCAGGGAATGTAAATGCTTCCATTGCCCTACTCATAAAATCCCAGCATATTCTGTCAAAAGTTTCTCTGAGTCAAGGCCCACCAACAGCAGCAATATTGTTTTACATCTTGCTTCCCTTCTGGATCATCATTGTTCTATTGTTGTTCTCAAATGAATGCCTCCCCTCCATAAAAACACATTGATCCATATCTATCAGTTTTGCCATTCTTTTAGCTAGCATAGACATAAACACTAACAGGTCTTTATCATCTTTAGGTATTACAGCCACCATAGCTTTCTTCTAATATGTTGGTGCCTCACATCCTTTTAGAATACTTTTAAACAAAACCTTCCAGATCTTTATCACTTTCTTCCCTCCTAACTTCCAAACTTCCATAGGAATACCATCTGTTCCTTGAGACCTTTCTGCAGATTGATTATACATCATTGTTTTCATCTCATCTTCTTCTATCTTAACTGTTAAATGTTGAGGCTCATTTATCTCTAATTTTGACAGTACGTCTTCCATAAATATTTCCATTTGTGCTCTTTCTTGATTTCCACACTTCTCTGCTTTATACAAATTTTCATAAAATTTCCAAAATATCTTTAATACCTCTACAGGATTTCTGGTTACTTTTCTTGTTAAAGGCTCAGTACATTTGGCGAGAACCATTTTCACTTTCTGTTGCTAAATGATTTTGTGCTATTGACTTAGTATTAAAATTAGCTACTTAACAGCAGTCTTTCTAAACTCATGCATATTATATAGACAGTCCTTCAGTTTATCTTTAGCACTATGTGATTGCATCACTTCTTGCTCTGTGAGTTTTCACTTACTCACCAGTACTTTAACTTTGCTAGCCCCTCTAAATAAGTCATATTACTTCTTAACTATACCTCTTTCTCTTTTACTTCTACCTTATTTTTAAACTCAATTTCATTCTATCCCACTCACTAGCTATAACTTCTGAAGAAATTTCTTTTTTCCCTAATAACTCATGAATAATTTCCACTACCCGTTCTTTAAATTCCTCTCTTTTTTACAAGTAGGTGGGAGTCTCATTTTTACTTAATTACCCTGGATTTTGATCTTAGTTTTTATTGGTGCATGACTTAAAATAGTTATAGGATGTGTGTTGAAGCTTTCAATTAAATGCATATATTCATGTGGAATATAACTTCTATTAAGTTCTAGCCCAGTTATTATACCTTGCAGAATAATATGTAAATTCCTACTACTGAATTCACATCTTCCATACTAAATATTTTCATAAATTGCTTCAGAAATCTCCTTTATTATATTTTCCCTTCTAGATCTCCCAGATACATCATCATTGTTGCAAATCAAGTTCTAGTCCCCACCTATAAGTAATATTCCATGCTGAAAGCTGATTTCTCCCAAAATTTCTTATACTCCATAACAGCAATTTTTGATGGACTATAAATACATGCCAGCATAATCCTCTTTCTTTGCCACTAGCCACTTAGTACTAGAAATCTACCATTACCTGTTTTTCCTTTTTTATCACTACTGGAGCTCTTTTAGCAATTTGTAAAATTATCCCCCAATTCCTTTGTTCCTGATATTCTGCTGGATATCCATCAATAAATCATTTCTTTAACAAATTTACATGCTCATTTCTTTTCAAATGTGTCTCATGCATCTTTGTTATTTGTATGCTGGATTTCATAATATAATTCAATACTCTTTCCTTTTTGCCTATACCTGTGAGGCCATTCATGTTCCAAATTAATATGGATAGTACACCCATTATAATAATAAGTTATTGCTCCCACCTATTATGCATCACAGCTTTTTGAATATGTATTTCCAACTTTTGTATTACATGTGAACACTGATATTTAATAGGCTGATCTATTAAACAGTTATTTTCTTGTCATCTTCATTTGAACCTATGGTCAAGATTTCTCTGAACAAGGCTAACTACTTTAGCTACATGGGTGTCGAATGACAGACTACTATCAACCTCAGCAACTCTGACCCCGTGGTTCTGTCTCAACCAAGTTTAGAAGGCATGATCTGCCTTTGACAAAGCCAAACTGATGGATCCCAAAGTCTGCAATTGGGACCACAGTTGCAGTCGTCACTCCCCTGGGTATGTCCCAGAGGTAAGACTATGATTAAACAGCTGTCCGGTCCCATGGATGCTGTGTTTTTGCTGGTATAGATATATCTCCTTTGGGGCGAGGGGAGAGTTTGTTACATCTTTCAAGACTTTTTGTTTTAATGAAAACCATCAAAAAAAAACTAAACACATTTTCAGAACACCCCCCCATAACCTTTTAAATTTGGAACATACAAAACTATGTAATTCTAAAAAAAGTTTAACCCTCCAAATAGGAACAACTGTCCCAAATTAACAGCTGCACCCACAGGCTTTATCTAACCTAAAATTAAGGTTATTCATGTTAAAGTGCATATTACAGCCTGTGTTCCTGATTATACCAATTGCTGTCTATTCTTTTCTTATTCCCATTCCCCTCTCAGATGTGAAAAACAGCTTGTATGGTTTCAGAAAACATTAACTTTTACTCCTTAGAAAAAGCACACTGGCCTATATTCATTACAACTAAAATGTTTTCACTGTTCTATTATATGGGTTAAAGTATGAAGGTTGCTATGGAATCTGCCATCTCTTATTCACTTCCAATAATTCTGAACTTTAGTTTTCACTGAAGAGCTTGTACTTGTAGCTTTAAATTTTGAGTTTCTCTATGCAAATAATGCTCAAAACTCTCAAGATTAATCGCTTGCATCTGCAGACAGCTTGTCTCGATGAAAATGTAGTCAACAATGAAACAAACAGCCAACAACTCAACAGATGCATTAAGGAATCTTTGTCAATTTCACTCAACACAGAACAGAATGCACAACTGCTATCAAATGCAGACTTATTGGCTACTGCATTGCTCATGGAGAAAACCAAGCTAATATCACTGCAGATGCAAGAAACTTAGCACTTCTCATAGCTTTCAATATTTTGCCTTATTTTTATGCCTACTTGCTTACAAAATCACTTGTTTATAAATTAAGCCAAGTGCATTAATCCTGACATTCCTCTTTGTAAAGATATGAGAAAACATCTCAACATATACTATAATCAGTGCACTTTAGCACTCCACCATCACCCCATAAGCCCAATATCTCAGTATATTAAAATAAACTTGCTTAATACAGCATATTAACTTAATGTACTTTATTATATTATAAAGCCTATATTCATTACAACTAAAAAGCACTTGTTTACTTTAACATCTTTATCACATACAACAATCACTGAAAAAAAAAAAACTTCCACCCACCCCCACATTTAAAACACCCTTGACTACATACTACACAAAACTGCTTTACCATGTAACATGTAGATTATGTCCTGAACTATTTTATACAAACACTAGTAAGAAAAAAATCTTTTACTTGCAGTTACACTTTCTACCTTTTAGTGTCTTTCTAAACATTAATGACATAAAGTGAGGTATATGCCTTACAGTCCACCAACAAGTTTAACAAAGTCAACAAAAGTCCAATCTTTCTTAGCCACTTTTTCTTGCAAAGCCATAATCAAAATGTGAATGATGCTTTATAATCTCACATTTATTCACTGCTTTAAGTATTGCTGGTCTTCTTCCTGTTCATCTCCATCTCCTAATACCAAACTCTGGTTCAAAGTCCAAGGTACTCTTGATTCTTCTAGACAGCTAGTTGTCTATTGATGTACTATGTTCTTCATCTGTAAATATGTTGTAAGTAATTGCTATGTAATTTGTTAATCACTATGTAATCCAATGTAAATACTGTCTGTTTTAACTGTGGAGCTTTTCTCCCCAGGCCTCCGCTGAAAATGGACCTACGTCCAGTCGGACACTCCCGGTTAACAAATTTAAATAAATAAATAAAATAAATAAACTCTTGTGATTTTTAATTGTCTCTCAAGCATTTTGATTTGGAACACTGGCAAATGTTTCACTGGCAACGTCTCTCTCTGAGTTTTATTATCAGAAGAATAAGAAGCAGACTCCCCTTCTATTTGATGACTCAATTTTTGTTGAATAAAATTTTGTATTTAGTCATTAGCCTGTTTGGCATCAAACATGTTTTTGATCCTCCAAGAAAAAAATATTTTGAAGACACTTGGATACAGCAGCTTGAATCTCACACCTACCTCTTGACATTCCGATTGCTGGGATAAATTTGCTTCTCTTCTGCCTGGTACATGCTGAATAAGTACTTCCACAAATACTCTTATGTCTCCAATTTTTAAAATGCTTACCTTCTGCCACAGTTTTGTCAGCATAAACTTTTTCTACTGGAATAATCGTATCTTTACTAATCCAGGTCTTGCTTTCTTTTCCATGACAAGGTTTGACGTATACATTTGATGTGTCCCTTCAGATAACAAATTCTGCTGTGGAATACCAGTCCATTTGCTTATTTGTGTTTTCATAAAATTAATACAGTCTGCTCCTTCAAGCGTTTCTCTCTGGTACAGCAAAGAATCTCAAGTTTCCTCTGCACACTCTGTCTTCTAACTCTACCACTTTTTGAAACAGCTCTTCTTGAGAAGTTTCATACTCAGTCAGCCTTTTCTTCACTTCACCCTCTGATTTTTGCAGTTTAACAGGTCATATAAATAGCTAGTTAAAGCACTGTCTATTTTGTCAGCCTTTTGTTATTTGAGTTGACATACTTAATCAATGTCATTCAATGTTTCATTTATTTTAATCACCTCTGAGTACATCTGATTTTTCCTCTAAATAACTGGAAGCCATCTCTTGTACCAAAGCTGAAGCTTGAACAGATTTTTGCTGAACAGCTGCAGCATTCTTCCTAGTCAGTGTTTTCTCTTCACCTTTAGTTGATTCTCATTCATATTCCCTAAATTTCATCTCTGCTGGCATCCAGTGTTCTTACTAGCTAGTAACTGAATTTTCTTCAGTCTGGCAGAACTACCAGCTCTTATTTCTCAGATTCTTTTTTCAGACTAAGAGAGATGAAATTAAGCTGCTAATCAGTTTGTAGCGATCTTGGAAGTTGCCACTAGGTCTAGAGAACTGCTGTTATTGTCTAACTGCATCTTGGAGAGACATGAAAATCATAGGCCAAGTGTCATCATTGCCCAGAATGCCAGCTGCAATACTTCCAATACAACTATGACTATTATAAAGAAAAATTACATTTTACTTTTAAATATGCTTTCTTAATATTTTTTTAGATTTATCCTTTTCTTTTTAAGTGTAAAGAGAACATTGTAACCAGTCTCAGTAGTTCAATGGGTAGCATACTCACTTTTGGTGTTGGAAGATCAGAAGGCTCTTGGTTCTATTCCATTATCAGACAGTTTGATTAATTTTAAAATACTGGCAATGCAGCATAAAGGGAATGCTGTACTCCCATATGTGTGTTGTGCTTCAGTTGATACATTTAACTGAGGCCCCAACTGTCTGACTTGGTGGTAGTTCAGATGATATAAAAAATATCCCAAGGCACGTATTGAAAAGAGTAAGGGGTCTTTAATTTAATAGATAAATTACATGCACATTTTTACATATTTATAACTGTGCAGAAGAAATATGTACAATAAGGATTCTGGAGTACAAACAGAAAAAATAAATGAAATCTGTGAGTTTTCAAAAAGACACTTCAGCTTATAAAACTGAGACAATCATGAAAGAAAAAATGAAAAATAATAAATAATATATCCCCTGACCATACTTTGGTCCATAACCAAAATTTTAATCTACACAAAACCTCAGTCAAACAACACATATTATTACATAATACTTTTTGGCATCTTACTAACCATAGGAACCAAACAGCAGAGAAAACTACTCTATTTTCTCAATATGAGAATCCCATGGAATCCCATAGTCTTCAAATCTTATAACTGGCATGGTTACATTTTTTCCTTTCCTTGGGAATTCCTTGTACAACATATCACAAAAGTGTTGCACTCTAGTACATTTAAAAAATGTTCATCTTCTTATATATTACGTCTTTGTCTATCACATTTCCTTTCTGCAAAAGTTTTATACCTTATATATTGTTTAACGGAAAACTTTAGTAAGGGGTAGCCTCCAGAAAAATTCAGACCATTCTGATATTCCCTCAATTCTTAAATCCCTCTCTTTCATCTTCATAATAGAAAAGTTCCATAATATGTATATACCATATCTGCCTATCAGCCACCAAGCCATGTACACTTATTTTCCACTGATGCATCCTGTTATGAAATTCCTTCATTTCTACTTCCCCATCAAATATTACATCTTTTAAATAAAAAAATACCCAATAAATTTTAGTCCAAATCTTTAATGCTTTGCAACATATAATACATACGTATGTAATTATACTAGAAAAACTCCGGGATGAGCTAAATGTAACCCCCACTCCACATTTACTACTTCACTGTAAAGAATATTTCTTCTGCTGGATTTTAATTAGGATCCCCAGAAAATGCAAAACAGCATGCAATATGTTTCCCTTTCATTAGGCAAAATAAAAATAACAGTCACTTAACTTGCTAATCTCATAAGTATCTCATTTATTAAATAAACGTTCTTCCTAAATGACATTTTGAAGGTTTTCCAAAAGCTGTGTCCTTCATTTTTGGAATCACCCCTTCCCATTGTTTTTGAAAACGTTCTTGCCTACCAAAAAAAGTAAATCCTAAGGCTTTCATTTCCAATAGAGTGGGTCTATATTAGATGATCGAACTTTCAAAAGCACAACTGTCATATGGTCGACACCATATGATTGAATTTTTGAAATTTATCTACAATGTAAAACCAGAAATAACATAGTCCTTATAAACATCATAGTCCTGTTGTTTATCAAGAAGGCCCAGAAAACATTTGACCCAGTTCATGGTTTCAAAATACATGTCAGCAAAACATTAATTTCCCAGCTGAATGAGAGAATACAAACCCATAAGACCAAAACTAAAAGCTTAACAATATAATCCTGTAGTTTATAGCCATCAGTTTTTGTTCATTTCTTGTTCTGATATAAATTACAGGTTTAGTTCTCAGTGAAAAATCCATTTTCTCTTTGTAATACCCACATGCTACTATAAAAATAACATAAGTTAAGTTTTAGTTGTGTTATTGAGGGACTTTCTGGCTTGTTCACTCTCTCTCTCTCTGCTGCTCCTTTCCTTTCCAACCTCTTGACCTTCCACATCACATGCCTCAGCATCCAAGACCAAAGTATTTCTGGGGGTTCCAGTTTCTGATGGTGCACTTACATTCTATTCTGGAAATCACTTTTCCATTAAATCATCTTAGGCTAAAGCAAACTCATCTGCTGGCTCCTGTGATATCACTGACACCAAAAACTTAATCTTGTAGTCCTTCAGATTGCACAGTAACAAATTCAACCATTTCACCATTTTTTTAAAGTTACTTCTTCCACACACTGTGCAGATGCAGCCTCTGCCACGCCTGTCCTCTCACCCATCCTGGACTCCTCCACTGCAATTTTACATACATATTTTACACTACATACACTATAAACAATATTCACAATAAACAATATATACAGCATGTCTTTCTTTAACATTTTCTTCATATACATACAGTAATATTTTTTGCTTTTTGACACCCAGTCCAAATTCCAAAAATAAAACCTTATTACTTTAACATCATGGTCAAATCCCATTTTTCACTGAACATAACTTCCTTCACTCTCTAGTTCCAAATTAACCATAAAATACAGAACATTCTTTTATCAATTCTTTCAACATAATTTCTACTTTTGTTCCCATAATACCCAAATTCAATCATTCCTTATTTATTTCTGTGAATTCCTCCACATAATTCATATCTAAAATATCTTCCCATAATATTTTAATTCTTCTGCAACCTAGAAAAATGTGTAGAACTGTTTCAAATTCGCCTTAATACAAACTTCATCTTTTTTAAATTAAATCTTTTTTTGCTTTTATAAGACATATTTGACTTCAATGGCAATTTTTGTATAATCAACCTCCAATAAAAAAATCTTAGCACTCTATCATGTCTTTATATCTTTCTATTTCAGCATTTATAGCACTCTTTTTTTTCTTTAACTCCTTCCATGGATATATACGGAAATACTTTTCCATAAAATTATTATACCATTCTTTCCTCCCATTTTCAATCTATTTTACATTTATCCTCCAAAGAATAATCTTATATTGATAATTCTTCATTTCTTTGTTGCAACAAATTCTCCTTTTCTGAATTAAAAAAACATTAAACATTTTGTTTTATACCTCAAAACATAGTATCTGTGTTAACACCGAGGCCACGTTATCCTTTAAACATTTCATCACTCTATATGAATTTAATGATGCAGTAAAACTATAGGATTTATTAACCCCAAGTCTCCTTTTTCTTTACTCACATATAAACACCCCATTTTGACGGATTCAACCTAGATCCCCAAATAAAGAAAAAAATGACATTATACACTTCTTTTTCAAAGTCAAAGGAATACTGAAACTGCCTGCTAAATAAGCAGTTCTGGATAACAAAGTTGAATTTATTAAATATACTTTCTGTTAAACACAAGTCTAAAAGACTTCAAGAAACACATGTAAATTTAATTTTTTCTACTTTTTATTTCCATATTGCTTCTGTAATCTCTTGTTTTCCAAAACTAATTCCAAGAATTTTGATTTTTGTCATACTGAATTTAATTTCTCCAATTATCCCCTCAAACCCTAATCATTGATTTTTTCTTCACTTGTCAAAAATCCCATTACTTGAACTATCTCCTGCAAATACTTTATTACTATACTCATACCTAACCCATCTTCTGCAGCACTACTAATATCATCTGCATATAACAAACATTTGCATCTTATCCATTCAGTGGAAACATAACTCATCAATTCCATCTATCTACTCATGTATGTAGCTATCACATTCATTACTAATACAAATAATGTACCACTCAATGGACAAAGTTATCTAACACCCTCCTCAATCTGCATATCTTCACTTAACCACAAATTTACCATTACCTTAAATATGTTGTATCTATATGCTGTAATATAAACATTTTTATCTTTTTACTTATAATATAAACTTCAAATATATCCCATTGTACAGAATGGTGAGTTGAATCAAAAGCTTTACTTAAATCCCCTACCATTAATTTTGACTGAACATTTCTATATACTGCATCCTCTACTATCTCCTTAATCATCAATAACAAATCATGAACCCTTTTTCCTTTATACCATAAATATATTCATTTACAACTTTACCCACTTTTTCTTCCATCCATTTTTGTATTTAATGCTATTGGTCTCCAATTCTGTAATTCTTGTTTATCAACTTTTTTCCATGTAAACCTAACTACGGCCCTACACCATTCTTTATACACAAACCGTTTGTCCAACCATTCATTTAATACCCTTACAAACCATTTTTTTAATCTAAAGTCATATTTTTATGCATCCTATATTTTATTCCATCCAGTCCTACTGCCAAATCTAGATTTACTATTTTCAAAACCTGTTCTAATTCTTCTATTATGATTTTTTTCCAAATCTTTGTCTTTTTCCAGAGAATGTACATACCTTCCACTCCTCACCCGTTTTTATCCTTTCTCCTTTAATTAATGTCTTAATATGCTATTTTACTATTTCCATAATTTTCTCTTGTGCATTGTATATTATTATCCCTGATCTTTTGGCTTTTCCCGGTTAGGGGTCACCACAGAGGAACTCTGGTCAGCTAATGATTGGCAGTAGATTTTTACTGTGCTGAGTTGTCAGCCCGACACTCAACCTTCAAGGAAGGCACACCCATTCACGCATGCACCTACCTGCATGTCTTTAGACATCACACGACCAAGGGGAGGACATACTGACTCCACACAAAAAGCGCTCCAGCTGAAAAATGAATGGGAGAACCTCTTGTAAGGCAACGCTAACAGCTGCCCCATCGCGGCTTATATATATTATTATTATCCCTGATTAATCCATTATTTCTCATGACACTATTATTCTCTTTAATTATTTAACTTAAATATGGTGCGATTTCTTTTTTCCTTGCAGAAAACATCTTTCTTTATACAATTAATGTTCTGTTCTTTTCTTCTTCAACTTATATAATTTCTGTTCCTTAAACATCATCATTCTTCTCTAAACAGTCAATAATCATCACTTACCTTCTTATGCTTTCTTTTCAATTTTTTTATTTTTTTTCTCATGTTATATAACACTTTATATATATTTTTATATTTTTGTTTAAAACTTAACCACCCTTCTCTTACTATATTATCCCCATTTCACCTTGTTTACTCTTTTTAAGCCTTTCTCTATTTTTATATGCTCAACATTTCATTTTATCACAATCTAAATTGCCCTATGATCTAAAAAAATCTGTCATCAAGGCATCCTCTTTTACTATTAATAAACTTTGCGATAATAAAAAATGAACTATTTCTGTTCTCTTTTCTCCTATCCTATATGTCCATGACTTTTGATTCCAGGTTCTTAAATATCTATATTTTATAATATCTCACAACAGTTTAACATCATATGTTTTATTTTTCTGTTGTCATAAATTACAAATGGAATCTCTTGCTACAATAATCTCCATATTAACTGCTACATATTAAATAATATTTCTAAAATCTCCCTTTTTATGTATGTGTAAATTCCAATAATTTTGATAATATGGTCCATCCATCTTACATCAATAAATGTAATTCTACCTATTATAATAAACATAACATCTAACACTTGTATCTTTATATAAGATAATTATCCCCAAATATGTCTCTCTCCCAAAATTCCAAATGACATTTTTCCCCACCACACTTCTGTTTGATACCTTTCTACTTCAGATAGAAATCTAACGTTTTCTAAAATAATATCACTTGCTTTTTGCACCACTCCAAAATCCATATTCATCTCCCTAAACTATTAACATTATGCACTAGGATTTTATAAGAAATTCTGCTTTAAAGTAATATGTATAGTCATCCTTTCCCTTTCTTTTTTCTTTTTAAATCTCTTGTAAATTTTTCCTTCTCCCTCACTCTTTTACAACAGAATTTATTTTTTGTTTAACTATATTTCATTTAACATCATCACTATCACTCAATCCTGACTCCTCTTCTTCTTCATTTTTTTCTGTATTAACGTCTTCCTGCATACTAACTTTTTCTACTATTTTTTCATTATCCATTGTTTTTATTTGTGTTTCCACTGTTTTTAGCTCTTTTTGCACATTTTCCCCTTCTGATCTTGCTCTGTTGATATGTCTACAATTTCTAACTGTCTCCTTTCCTTTTTCTACACACCTCCAAATGTCCCCTTTTATTACATTTATAACATCTCAAATCACAATTACTTGCATCATGTTCTATTTTCCCACATGCAAAACATTTTAACAAAACTGCTAATTGAATGATCAGCTTTACCCCATAAAAAACATGTTCTAGGCTGCCCCCAATATTTTACCATACCTTTGTCTCCTTCAGCATTTATAATACTTAGTATATGCACAATACTCTTGTTTTCAAATTTCAAAATCACATTGCAACCCCACACCCCGGTCCACAAACTTCTATTATCATAAAGTTTTGACATATCCAATACATTTTTACATAACTTCAACAAATATCCTTTTAATTTATCTTTTTCTACTTCAGTCCTAAATTGTATATCAATCTTTTTCTCTGTCTCTTTATAAAACATTTTAAATAAATATGAATTCCATGGCATACTGTTTTTCTTCTTCTCATATTCTTCTAGAAACTTTTCCATTATCTGTCCAGTCTGAAAAATGATGTCACAAGCTGTCTCTTTTTTATATGTATAAAAACTCTTACCTCAATTGCTTTGATTCCTAGTGGTGTTAATTACCTCAATCCCATACCTTATATCTGTCCAGTTCAGTGTCTTCCTTCTTCTCAATATGCACCATAAAAAGTCTCTTTTTCTTTACACGTGGTACTTCTTCTTTCCTATTCTCTGCTCCCGTCTTCACCATCTCTGCACAAGATTTTCCCTTCATGACAATTTCTTCAACTTGTTGAATTTTTACCATTACATACCCCCCCCAAGACTCATATTTACAACTGTCTGGCTCACTCATGTTAACCAAGTCCAAAAGTAAAAACAACCAGTTCCAGCATGTGTCCATGCAGCCAGAATGCAAAAACCAAGTAAACACAGAAGTAAAGGCTCATGTAGTGTCTTCAAACTGGACTCATTTTACAACCCTCCCAGCTGGAGGGTTGTAAAAACACATTCCTGTTTCAAAACTTCATGTCTAAAGAGATTTCCTTGAAAAATCTCCTCTGAATTTATCATCACCTCCACTGCTTTACTGCTTCCATCGGTATGGCTCTTTTGAGAAAGCCTGACTACTTTCTCATTTTCCTTAACACTTTCATTTCTTTCTCTTAAAGGCTTGCCTGTCTGCACCTTCTCAATCCTCACTTCCAACACACAGACTACAATTTCTCCTCATTTTTTTGAGGAATCACCTTTTTTCATTAGTACTTTCTCCAAATGCTGAACATTCCATTTCTTCTCCCTGCTTTTCTGAGCTGCCTTTGCACTCAGACTGGAAGCAGGAAGTGTATCTGTACACAGTGTCCCCGTATGTGAAAACAGTAGGGGAAGTTTCCCAGTGCCCTTAACAAATTTACCCTACTTAGTAAGAATAACATCTCTGCTTTCCCCTGAAAAAAGAGATTACTGACCTAGTGGAACTAACACGGTCAACAAAGTGTAAATAAATACATGTCTGAGGGATAGAGGCTATCCTATTGCCTTGAGCATGTTGAACTTGAAACTAAAACTACCTGATCTAAAGTCTCATATATGACAAAAACAATACAGATGTTCAGTGAAGTAAAGGATATAGAAATCCCCAAACATATTAATGAATACACTACAACTACACCTACTTTCTCTGTCACTGTCCTCAACATACAAAGGACCCACACAGGGTTTGTCATAATCTGATAGGTCATTAGGAACACATCAGCGATTCTCTATGAAAGGCAAGAACAGGGACCAGACTACACTGTCTAACAGAAGGAAGAACCATGGCCATATTGGCTAATACGGGACCACCAGAATTAAATTGACTTTTTCTTCTTTCCTTTAATAGAACTACATGAATAACAGAAAAGGAAATTAATGCATAAATAAGGATACCCATCCACGGTCAAAGATCTTTTGAATGCATCTTATTCAGAGGTTCAGGAACTGGACAATACACTACAAAGCAAACAGGTCTCTCAATGTGAAACTGTAGAATGATTTTAGAAGAGCAAACATCACTGGATTTAAATAATATTCATAACTCACAGTTGACGTAAGCAGTCTGTCAGATGTACTACCATTGAGGCCAGATTGCAGAGTTCCATGGTTATTTTGCACAGTTAACATGAGTAAGTGCTGGATTACTTGTTTACTGCCTCATAACTGTTGTACTACTCAAAACTACCCAAAGAATACCTAACATAAGACAGCTCTTGATAAAGCAAAGGTGACCATTAATCCTCTTCCTGACATACAGTGGAATTTGCAATGTGCACCAGATTTCCTAGGATCATCCAACGTTACAGATGCATATTTTATCCATTTATCAGAAGCATACGTCTTCAAGAAGCAGACTAAAAAAGGGAGTGAAAAAGACCTGTCCAGGTTAAACTAACCACTGAAGTTACTCAGCCAAGAGGTGTCTATACTAGGAACCTGAAGATTCAGATTTATCTACTTTGCTTTGTGAACCAGATATGTCAGATGGTCAGAGAACCCTTTTCAGCCATGGCACAGTTAAAGAAAGTAATTACATTTATTATTATGCCATATCAACAGTCAGGTATCCATGAGGTAGATAATATTTGCAGTATTTTGAATATGAATGCATGCACCTTAGTAGGTCCTACAATAAACTATTACTAACGGCTTTGGGGTAGACAGATATAAGGTATAACTACCAGAGCACAGGTTTGCTTACTGTTCCTGCACCACTAATTACCCTTTTGATATTTTTTCTTTTCTGTTTGATGCCTACTACACACTTTGGTTCACCAAAGTAGGTAGGCAAACTCTATGTATGGGCAAGATTTGTTGCTACAAATTGTTGACCTGTCGTCTGACACTTTTTGGTGCTAGCTTAATAAAGCAGTGCCGTTCTTAGATTTATTTGTAAGAGGTATAAAGCCAGTATAGGCCAGTCATCTAATCTAGTCATGGACACATAAATAAATCATCTAACTCAAGAAAATTTCAGCACTTCCCCTTTGATAAAATGCTTTACATTATCATAAATAAACATGCTATAACAGAAATAGGTAACAGTACTGGATATGATGTCTATATACCTCCTTATCATTTGATACACATTTACTTACTTCTATTCAGGACATTATAGGCAAGCACAACACAATATGAACGTCAGAAAATATGGAGAACTATCACTGTTAAAAGCTAACTTGCCAATCATTCTTTAGAGGTTTGAGGCTTGTACCAACAAGGGGGTGGAACATGGAAATAACCGCTAATACACCTGATCTTGCTAACAGTGGCAAATGGTAGCATAACATGCAAAATAGGGTGCCCCAGGTCCAAATTCAAGGCCAGAGACAATTCTTAAAATGTTTTCTTTTCCTTTTTTATGGTAGCAGAGTATAGGAGTTTTGTATAACACAATCCACTGGCTGCAGCATCACCATGTCACTGTGTGAAGAAACAACAGTGTCATTGTTTTTATACACCACTGATCTACTTGGTATGTCCTACTACCACAACAGAGATGCATATTTTTAAACACTTTGATCAAATCCTGTGTAAGTTTATGCTAATGTTGATGCTCTGCTGAGTACAGCATCAATGATCAAGGGACACTGGGAAAATCTGTATTGTGATCGGTGCAGTTAGTCTGCACTTGTATCACCATAACAAAAAGCCTCACCTAAATATTAACATGTGTTTCATAAATAACTCGTGAATGACTTCATATACAGACCAACTGCTCCACATCTGAAGTCTTTTACTGTAGTGTGTGATTAATTTCCATAGATTTAGGGGAGGTCTGAATTGTGAAGGTCTCTGGTACTTTTTTTTACTGTGTAGAAGCTCTGTGCAATTATGGATGGCTAGTGAAATCAGAAGCAACTGACAAGCTAATACAAAAATAAAAAGCATAATCCTCTTTCACGTAACAGTACTGGATCAGAAAGTTAAACTAATATTTTAGATTGTATGGCTTGTGAGGAAGTGGACATAATGAAATATATTCCATCTAAGCAAGCACAGACTAGATGTGTAGGGGAACAGTCACACAGTCGCAGAGCCATCTCAAATATTGTGCAAAGTCATAGCAACAATACCTTTTGCAAAACACTGCTGATTAATTGCAGGCTTTATAACAGTACCAGATAAATATTATATTTAATTAAACTTAGAAGCTATGCCAATAATAAGTGTTCCAAGGTAGTAAAAGCAGATTAGAAACAAATTAAAATGCAGGAATTAAAGTAAATGGGCATTGTAGGTGCCACTGAGAAACAGACATGGCAAAAATAATGAGTAACATTACAGTGTTATAAAGCAGGACAATATTCACACTTGTTTTGATCCATAAAATTTGAATAAAGCCCAAAAAGGAGAATATTTTCCACTGCCTACCTTTGAGAAGGAAATCCCAACTACATCAGAGGTTAAGGGCTTTTCTAGCATTAGATACAAAGCAGGAAGTTGCACATAAAGCTAGATAAGTAATGTTCAAGAATGTTATATTTAATGCATGTTTCAGAAGACATAGATTCTAAAGACTTATGTTTCGTACATCTGTACCAGAAGTATTTCAAAGAGTAGCTCTACCAGTAACTGAAGGTTCTGAAGTTGTAAATACAACTGCTGATCTGTGGGTGTAGGATCATACAAACATAGTAAGAGACTGTACAGCTAATACAGTTGCTTGATTGACAGAACACAAATTTAAGTTAAATGTAAGCAAGTGTAAAATGAGTGACAAGTCTGAAAAATACAGCTTGCTTTATATAATCAGTAGAATTAAAGTCACAGACAGTGAAAATAAGAGCAACAGTGCAAATGCCAAAGCCAGATGACAAGCAGGCAGTAATAAAGGTATAAATAAAAAAGAGATTTGTAGTGTTTAAGAAACTAGAAACACAGCCAGCTACATTACAATACTATAATATAGAAAAAACAGTTGCACTGCAAGTGGATGCTATAATTACAGGAGATGTCCTCTTACAAGAAAATGAGCTAGATGTCTATGGATTAAGAGAAAGTACAGTTGTGTAAAAACTTTCCATAATATCATATGTCTAACTGATTACTGTTGCAGTAGTAGTAACAAGTAGGATAGTATCACTTCCTCTCAGACTACATGTCTGACAGAATGCTAAAGCATGTTAAAGTTATGAAGTAACTCGGGACTTTCTTGCTCCAGACCCAAAATACAACATCGAAAGGAGGCACTAAAAAGCACATGTCAATCAGATGGAGTAAGAAAGAAAGGATACCACCTTGATCTATAAAAAAAAAAGGGGGGGGGGTAGGATGTTATACCAGCAACAGTCATCAGTCAAAGATTTAAGGTAAATCTTACATAACTGTACTATGTCTTTCCTATGATCACTGTTGTAGTATTACTAAAAAGTGGGAAGAGTCCCAAACCTTTTTATAATTAAAGGGGGAGAAGTGAAGGTGTGAGCTGGAATCTTAATATCTCCTGGAAGCTGGGCCTAACAAATCCAGCTCTAGCTCTACAAAAAGCATCAAGCTTGTAATACTTAGTAAATGTATTACAGAAAGCCAGGTAATAGCTTCTAAAACAGATCTGGAGTTGAGATTTTTAAAAAAGGCACCGCAAAATGCTACAGGTCTAGTAGTGTGTGCTTTTAACCAAACCTGGGAGCTCCCTATTAAGGAAGGAATCGCAAAAGGAGATGGCAGAGGAGATCCATTCATTTGGAAATTGTCTGTTTGTAAACAGGAAGACCTACTGTCTTGTTCTGAAAGAAAATGAAAAGCTGGTCTTATTTTCTAATTGACTATGTCTTCTCAAGATAAAACCTTGATTATCTGTGAAAATCTACAGAATGCAAAATTCACTCTCACCTGTTTTTTAGGGAAGGGAAAAGAGAGAGAGACTGACAATCTAGTTCAAAGACAGTTCATTGTAAAGGATGAGTTAGTCCTGATGGTAACCCTATATTTATGAAAAACAAACCTTGCAGTTCAGAAACTCTTTTGCCAGAAGTGAGAGCCAACAACAGAACCATCTTCCATGCTGAAAGAATTTATAGGGGGCCTAAAATGAAGGACACATTTTCAAAATTGCTTGGCCTTAAAATGTGAAGACTAAAGTAGATCAAATGGAAGGCAGACAGAAATGGCTGACGGATGTGCTTTTACAGATGAATATGTCAGCCCTGAACTAAGCATCTCACACAAGTAAGAATGACAGAAATATCCATTTGATAAGGGTCCTGATTCTTTTTTTGGCACCAGATAGAAATGTTATTCCATTTAATAAATATAATAATTTTAATAGCAGTTTTCCTAATCCCCTGTAATACCTGTAGTATGTCCTCTGATAATAGGTGCCCAAAAGGAAGTAAAATCCACTAATCCAGAGGGTTAGATTCAAAATTTGAAGGTTTGGATGAATGAGTCCAGTTGCTGTGTGACCAACTCTGTGCTGTGAGGTAACTTTAATAACTGTCCTGGGCCATATGGTGGAGAAGGGGGATCCAGTGTTGTTTGGGTCAGAAAGGAGTCACTGGCTTTAGAAGAACCTTAGAAATTAAAGGTAGGGGACAGAGAATATGTAGATGATTTTCCCCTTCCAAGAAAAAGATATGGCGTCCATTTTCCAAGCCTCTTGGCATGGAATCCTGGAACAAAATGGTCTGAGCTGCCTGTTCTGATTGGAGGCAAAATTCTCTCTCTAAGTAGTACTCCACTGAAGGACAATCTGCAGGAAGACCTCTCTGTTCAGCATCCATTTGTGAGGGTTTGCCTGGGATCTGCTCAAGTAATCTGCAACTGAACTCTTCTATGAAGAAACGTAAACTACTAGCAAAAACAGGTTGTACTGTATGGCTATATCTCAAGCTGTCATTGCTAATCTGCAAAGGTGGAAGTATCTTGTCCCACCTTACTTGTTTATGCACCACATAACTGTGGTACTGTCTGTAAATACTCAGAGTCCCTCTAGACCACAGTTGATGCAGGGATTGCAAAACTAGACTCACCACCTTCATTTCCCTGAGCTTTATAAGGTGTTTCCTATCCTTTTTGGATGATACACCCTGGACTTTCTAATTCACAGCACAACCTCCCCGGGCCAGGTCTGAAGGATCTGTGCAAATACAAAAAAAAAAAAACAACAGTGTATACTGTGAGAATTTCCATGAAATTATTTGCAACAAATAACTACAAGAACATAGAGGTCATAAACCTTTACAAAGTATACAGAAAGAAAATCAAAGGTTACAAGCATGTTGCTTTAGCTGTAGAAGTATGACCTGAAAGCTAAATATAGACCACAATGAATTACATGTAACAGAAATGTTCAGCACAGCATGTTTACTGGAGCAATGAATACTAACTAAATGAAATGGAAATTAGTATGAATGATTTCACAGTTGCCTACAAAAGAAGAAAAAGTGTAAGAATTTCAGCAATGCACTGACTCAGATTTGTAAAGGAAGTTAATGAAAGAAGTGACAGTTGCTCAGAGCAAAAATCAAAACTGACAAGATTACTTTACCCAACCATTTAAGACAACAAATGCTTGAGAGTATACACATTACATCTAAATAATGTGCAAACAAATAGGAAGAGGCATTTATTTGCCAGAAATGTCAGCTAAGAAGAAGAAACTGGTTCAGACAAACCATAACAACAATCCTCAAAAACAGATTTATTGTACATAATAAAGGACAGCCCTTTGAATCATGTGGGCCCACATTTATTTCACTGTTTGTGTAAGCAATAATGTATAGATTCTTACTCCCAAAGTATGCTGAAGTGATTACAACACACAGCTGGCAGTATTGTGACAATTGAAGTGTGTCTTCTCAGGGCACAGTATACCTGATGTTTGGAGATTTCCAAGATGGTTGCACACTGATTAATACCTTAAATTAAATGTGCTTAGAGCTGATTAAAACAAATTACACATTGAAGAAGTATATACATTCCAATAAAAGGCTAGAAAATGGAAGAAGCTTTAGATATCTATTCAAATGAACCGTTAAGACCGCAAAAATCAGAAGACAAAATGAAAAAAGGCTGGCTGAGTATGAGATTGCTCAAAAAGTGCAGTTTCAAAAAATGCTAGTGTTAAGAGAACAGAGCATGCAAAGAAAAACTGAGATTTTCTACTGCAACAGGGGAACTGGAAGGAAGAGACTGTATTAATTTTATGAAAGTACAAATAAGTAACTAAACTGGCATTCTTGCAGCATTTGTTAACTGAAAGAGCACATCATCTGTATGCTCCAAACCTGGCCATGGGAAAGCACCCAAGACCATTTAGTAAACATGCAATCATGCCAGCAGAAAGAGTTGATCTTGACAAAACTGTGGCAGAAGGGCAAAGTATTAAAAATTACAGACATTAGAGTGCTTGTGGAAAATGATTATTCATTGTACACCAAGCAGAAAAGAAACAAATGTAATCAAGGAATGTCAAGAGGCAGGTTTGAGACTCAAGCTGCTGTATCCTGTTGCCTTCAGAATATTTTTCCCTGGAGGTTCAAAGTCATTTTTGATGCAGAACAGGCTTAGGAGGAAACACAAAAGTTTGTCCAACAAAATTTGAGCTGCCAAACAGAAGGGGACTCTGCTTCTCATTCTTCTGATAATACAGATCATATAGTTTGCCACTAGAATCGTTTCCAGTGTTCCAAAGAAACATTTTTGAGAGACAGAACAAAGCACAGCAGTTGACTAGAAGAATCAGGAGTACTGTGTTCCTGAACTGGAGTCTGGATTTGGGAAATGGAGACGAACAGGAAGAAGACCAGCAAGACATAAAGCATCAATCACATTTGCGAACTATAGTTTTACAAGAAAAGGCAGCAAAGAAAGATTGGATTTTTGTTGACTTTGTTAAACTTGTGGGGGGAATGAAAAGCATACATAACATGCAATTTGTCTCATGAAATGTTTTATACAAATACTGTTAAGAGCAAAAATTATTTTACTTACAGCTACTTTTTTTTCTTTTTAGTGCCCTTCTAAACATTAATGACATGAAGTGGGGTAAAGTCCTTTCAGTGACTGCTGTATGCGATAAGGAAACTAAAGTAAACAAGTACTTTTTTTCTTTTTAGTTATAAGAAATGTAGGCATTACAATGCAAAAATAGAAGTAAGGCTGGACAAAATCATATTCAAGTTAAAAGGCTGTAATCTTGGGCTGTTGTAGTTGGGTGTAAAAGTGTACTGATTATAACATAAGTAGAGTTGAGATGTCTTTATTTACTTTTGCATAAGTGAATGTCTGGATTAGAGCCCTTGGTTTAATTTGATAACATACTTTTTGTGAAAGCAAGTGGCCTTTAAAAACAAGAGACCACAATGTAACGAACAGTTTTCCTTTAGCAAATACATGTTTAATGTGAGTTAAGAAGTGTCTACAGTAGAGGGCAGCTCTATATTCTATTCTTGTATTTCCATTGAAACAAGCTATATGACCACAGGTGAAGGCAATAAAATTTGACAGGTCCGGGCATTATTTACTGAGAGAAACATAAAATTAAAAGGTAAGAGGGCAAGCAGCTTAGTAAAAAAAAGGAAAGTATGGCATTATTGTAAGTGAATAAGAGAATACCAGCTTCTCTGGTAAAAATACTTTAATGCACTTACTGGAATAGTGTATAATTTAGTTTTATTTAAAGATAGCCTGTGCACTTTTTCCTTACCGCTAAAAGTTAATGTTTTCCGAAAGCATATAAGCAGTTTTCCACATATGGGAAGGGAAAAAAGATAAGACAAGAAAAGAAAGCAATTAGCTGTTAAAGCGCAGGCTGCAACATGCGTCATATCATGGATAATTAGAAGTTATGTACCTACCATAACGTTCCATGTTAGTTGTCTTCTTCTCGCCTTCTTTCTTTCTGGATGGGTTCGGAGCTGATCCTCGGCTCCGACTCGGCCACTCTAAAAGCTCGAGAGCTAGTTCCACCGGCTCGAGGCTCCCCTATATCCCACAATGCTAGGCGGTAACTCCTCAGATCTCGTTTGAAAGCTAAGGTCAGCAAGAAATTCCATAAGGAACAAAGAAAAAACTCCTCTAGGTCTGTCCTGGCTAGGAGGAAGGAGGGTGGGACGCAAGAAAGAAGGCGAGAAGAAGACAACTAACATGGAACGTTATGGTAGGTACATAACTTCTAAATGTTAAGTTGTCTATCTCGCCTTCATTCTTGCTGGATGGGACCGCGTCCCTAGCACCTTGTCCCGGGTGGCCTATCGGAACAGACTCTTGAGTACAGTGGAACCAAAGTTGGCTCGGTCTCTAGAGGCCAAGTCCAACTTATAATGAGAAATGAAGGTATGGGAAGAAGCCCAAGTAGCTGCAGAACAAATCGAATCAATAGGCAGCCTATCTTGGAAAGCTATAGAAGTGGCTAAAGCTCTAGTTGAATGAGCCCTGGGTTTGGATGGCAACTGTTGATGTCTTATCTCATACACTAGGGTAATCAACGAAGTAAGCCATCTAGAGAGGGACACTTTAGAAACTGGAAGGCCCATTCTACCTTCTGCATAAGAAACAAACAGTTGGTCAGATTTCCTGAATTGTTTGGTCCTGTCTAAATAGTACCTAAGTTGGCGATGGATATCTAAATAGTGTAACTTTTGTTCTGATCTATTAGAATAATTAGGGAAGAAAACAGGAAGCTCAATGGTTTGGTTCAAATTTGCCAGTGAAGCTACCTTGGGCAAAAAGGACGGGTTAGTACGTAAGGACACCCTATCCTTATGAAATACAAGATAAGGGGGTCGACTACACAGAGCATGGAGTTCAGAGACTCTTCTAGCTGAAGTGATAGCTACTAAAAAGTGTGTTTTCCAAGAAAGTAACTTTACTGTACATGAAGCCGCAGGTTCAAAGGGGGAAAGAATTAAGGACATCAGAACTAAGTTGAGATCCCATTGGGGAGGAGGATCTCTGATGGGTGGTTTGAGGAGAAAAACTCCCTTTAAAAAGGCTTTACAGAGTTTGTGAGACATAATGGAGGACTCTGAGACTCCAACATGAAAGTTCGAAATTGCTGCCAATTGAACTCTAATGGTAATCGGAGACGAACCTGAGTGGAAAAGTTCGGCTAGAAAGTCTAGAACTGATTGAATGGAAGCAGTAAAAGGATCTATATTCTTTGACTGCGCCCAATAGGAAAAACATTTCCACTTGCTAAGATAAATCTTCTGAGTGGAAGATTTATGAGAGGCTATCAAGATATCTCTAACTGAGTGAGATATCAGAGGAAGCCTGGCTAAAGTTGGAATTGGAGGAACCACGCTGTGAGGTTCAGAGAAGGAAGGGAGTATTGCAACTGACCCGACTGATGGGTCAAGAGGTCTGGAACTGGGTCCAGATGCCAAGGTTGCTCCAACAGATAACGGTGGAGAAATGGGAACCAAACCTGTCGAGGCCAGTAAGGGGCAATGAGGATCATGGAAGCTTCCTGAGTGATGGCTTTCTGTATCAGCTGAGATATCAGTGGGAAGGGAGGAAAAGCATACAGAAGTCCCCGGGGTCAAACGTGCACTAGAGCGTCTCTGCTGGGGTGGCCTGGTTGGGGAAAGAGGGTGAAAAAATTGTCGCACTTGCTGTTTTGGGGAGTAGCAAAAAGGTCGCAGCAAGGCCGGCCCCACTTTTGAAAAACTTTCTCCAACACTGAATTCTTCAGGGACCACTCATGAGACATGAGAATAGCTCTGCTCAATTTGTCTGCAATCACACTGGACTTTCCGGGGATGTGCGTTGCTAACAGAAATCGCTGAAAAGAAATCGCCCATTGACACAGTCTGAGTGCCTCTCGACAAAGGGGGTAAGATCTGGTTCCGCCTTGTTTGTTGATGTACCACACTACAGACATGTTGCCTGTCTGAATTGCTATAGTTCCCTTGGGAAGAGAGTCTTGTAAAGCTTGCAACGCACTGCTCTCATCTCTAGGACATTTATGTGCAAGTGGCACTCGAACGGTTGCCACATGCCCTGGACTGTCCTGCCCTGGTAATGCCCCCCCCCACCCGATCAGGGAGGCGTCCGTTGTCACTGTAGCAACCGGAGGGGGAGGGACGAAGGGTCTCCCTAGGAGGAGCTGGGGAGATGTGATCCACCAAGAGAGATGATTCTTGCACGATTGAGTTATCTGAATAGGATGGGACATTGGAAGTCTTTGGTAAGACCATTGTGTGAAAAGCATTCATTGTAAAATTCTCATATGGAAGCGAGCTAATGGTAGAAGGGGGATGGCCACCGCCATAATCCCTAAGACTTTCAGGATCAGTCTGGCTTTGACTTTGTTGCTCTGCAAGACAAGAGAGACCTGCCTGTGTATGTCTGCTATTCTCTGCTCTGTGAGTCTGGCTGACATATTGACTGTGTCTAGATTTGTGCCTATGAAGGTAATAACACGACAAGGGGACAAGACAGACTTTTCGTAGTTTATTGAAATGCCTAGTGCCTGACATGTGTGAAAGGTGTAGTCTCTGGCGAGAAGTAAAAGATGCTTGGTGGGGGCTGTAAGGAGCCAGTCGTCTAAATAAGGAAACACCTGGAATCCTTGTCTTCTCAGATGAGAGGCTACCACTGCCATGCATTTGGTAAACACTCGGGGGGCTGTAGTGAGACCAAAGCGCAGCCCTCTGAATTGAAAATGACTGGTTCCCAGCCTGAAGCGGAGAAATCTCCTGGGCGTCGACTCATTCTGATGTGATAGTGCAGCGTCCTGGAGATCTATCGAGCACATCCAGTTGTCCCGCCCCAAAAGGGGTAGAATGGACTGCAGCGTGACCATCCGGAACTTTGTTTTCTTGACAAACTTGTTCAAGTTGCTGAGATCCAGAATGGGTCTCCAGTCCCCTGTTTTCTTTGGAACCAAAAAGAATTTGGAGTAGATTCCAGATCCTATTTGGTCTGCTGGAACTGGTTGAATGGCTCTTTTTGCGAGCAGCTTTGAAATTTCTAATGCTGCTTGCTCCCTTTGACTAGGTGGAACGTCTGGAAGGGATTTTTTGGATTGCTTCGGAATGAAAAGGAAAGGGATTTCAAAGATGTCTGCAAAGGAGACATCTTCAGAGGGGGAACGAGGGGAACCTTCAGAATCCTCTAAATCAGTGTCAGAGGTGACAGACTCAGGGGAGTCAATGTGCTTCCTCTTGCACTGCCTCTTCCTAGGGGCCTCTCCTACCAGGTCAGGAGAGGCCTCGGAAGAGGAGGAGATCCCCACTGGGGAAACTTGAGGAGCTGGCTCACTATGGTCGGGGATGAGAGAGTGAGTAGAAATCACCGGAGGCACCATGGAGGGAGGGGCAGAAGGAGCTGACTGTGGAGTTGAACCTGGTTCTAACACGCTCCTCATGACCTCGAAGTCACCCCTGTCAGGCAGAGCCGGAGGTCTCTGTTCCGAAAAACTGAAAACCTTCCCCGGCACCGACAGTGATGGCTCTGAGGCCGATGTCGGAGCTGAACTCACCAGCGCCGAAGCACCGAGAGGGAGAGCGGGGTCGGACAAGGGTCCAATGCCACTCGCCCCCTCGGAGCCGACGAGGGAAGTCTGGTGCCGAGATTCTTCAAAGGAAGACATCGGAGCAGACGACGGAACCGAAGACAAAGGTATCAGTTCCGACGCCACCACAGTCTCGCGTCCGAGCCGCCCCAGCTCCAAACTCAAAAGAGTCAGAGGAGGAACATTTTGAGTGATGGGAATACTTCTTGTCTGTTGAGTCGGACTTTGAAGCATCTGGGCTAGTGCCTCGGACTTAAGAAGTCAACTCACTACTCTCTCAAGATCATGGTCCGATAACCTGGAAGACCTAGAAGAGTGGGATCTATGGCTCCGTTCAGACAGCAAAGGTGATGCTGGAGCCGAATGAACAGAGCCGATAGATGGAGATCGGGACCTTTTCCTAGATGTCGGTTCCGACAACTTGATTGGAGCCGACTCAGTTATGTCTTCCTCGGCTCCGGCCAGAGCCGAGGACACCGTAGGGGCATGTGTTCGAGGTTCATCGGCTCTGATGTTCGAATAGCCTTAGGACCCCCAGAAGATGGCTCAGAGGCTGGAGCCGAAGGTCTGGAAGGCTTAGAGAGTTTCCCCGAGGACTGAGTCGAGGGACCCTCAGGCTTTAATAAGCCCCTTAAGATAAGTTTATTTTTTCACTCCTGCAGGACTCTAGGGCTGAAGCCATGGCAAACAGCACATGAGTCCTGCAGGTGCAAAGGTCCCAGGCAGTACACACAAGAAGTGTGACCATCTGTCAGAGACATCTTCTGACAGCACGAGTCACACTTCTTAAAGCCTGAGACCTTTGATTCCTTAGACATGTCTAAGGGGAAAAGTGCAATCACACAAACACACACACCGATTACACTTAGAAATAAATTAAACTAAATTAAATTAAGTTAGAAGTAATTTTAAAATAAAATCCCTATAAAACATAGTCACTCACTACTAGGAAGGGAGGGGCTGGGCCTAAGGCCCAAGGGAAATTTTCTAGAGAGTTTTGGAAAGGGGATGGAAATTAACAGGGAATGGGATGGAACTACTTCACAATATAACTATTTAGAAAAAACTAACTTAAGAGGGGGAAAAAAGCTAAGAAAACTAGTTTCTTTTCAAAACTAACCTGAGCCGGTAGGAACGCACCTCGATCGCTGTAGCGGCAAACGAGATCTGGGGAGTTACCGCCTAGCATTGTGGGATATAGGGGAGCCTCGAGCCGGTGGAACTAGCTCTCGAGCTTTTAGAGTGGCCGAGTCGGAGCCGAGGATCGGCTCCGAACCCATCCAGCAAGAATGAAGGCGAGATAGACAACTTAACATCCTTAATTTTAGGTTAGTCAAAGCCTGTTGGTACAGCTGTCGATTTGGGAAAATTCTTCATATCAGGAGGATTGAACTTCATTATCTGAAGCTGTACATAGGTTTGTATGTTTGTTTTAAGTTAATAGGTTTTGGGGGGATATGGGGATGTGTTTTTTTGAGGGTTTTCATTAAAACAAAAAGTCTTGCAAAATGCAGCATAGGAAAAAACAATGTTTCCGGTCTCTAAAGTGTCCTTCAGCAAAGTAAACCGTACCTACCATAAATGTAGATGTTAGAGGATCCACATGCTGCAGTCCTAACCATTAGGCTGGCAAATCATAAGGAAGCAGGAGCTGTCAACATGCCTTGCAAAATAGCTGTGGCAAAACAGCCCAGATTTAGAGTAGAGAGGAAGATGGTAATGCTTAGAGAAAGTAATGCACTGACTCCAGACCCCTTAGAAATGCTGTTGAAGTGCAGTAGCCCCTAGTGGATGAGGCCTAATCGCCTGGAATCTCCCTTGCCATGGGAATAACAAGTAGGCAAATGAATAGTTTGATTTAAAGCCACACTAGAACCACCTTAGTAGGCATAAAGGATTAGTAGGCCTGCAACTCAGAAACCCTTCTTGCAGAAGTATAAGCCAACAAAAAGCAGTCTTCCATGACAGTAAGTTCATTCAGCAGTAGCCGCAAGCTCAAAAGGAGTAAGTTTTAAGTTTTCTAACAAAACACAAACAGAGATCCCAAAGCAGGAGTAGGAGCTCTTGGGGTCTCTTATATTCTTTGCCCCTCTAAGAAACTGCTTGAACAAAAAGGATCGAAAACAATGGTGGTGTTGAATCATAGTGAGCTGAGAATGCAGCATAATGGAAGAGAAGGAAGAACCTTGAAGAATAACTCAGTAAGATATTGAAGAGCCACACAGATACACTCCTCAGCACACTCAAAATTCTCCTGCTCAAAATCCAAGTCAAATAAAAATCTCTTCCATTTCTCTTAGTAGTGGGTACCAGTGTTGCGAGGAGCCAATCTGAGCTATTTAAAATCATCCTTTGGCTCTTGTCACGACCTTTAGGGAGCACCTTTGAAGAAAAGAGGGTGAGGTGGAAAGGCACACACATGAAGATTTTTCCTGAAAAAAGAAAGAGCATCCACTTTTCCAAGCTGTGTGATGAAACCCTTTGGCAACTTTGGGGTGGTTTAGTGGTTTGGTGGAGAAGCGAACAGATCTGTCTATGTTGATATGCAGATGCTGAAGTGTGGCAGGCCACTTGTCATGTATCCACTTTCCATTTAGATGAGCTAACCCTAAGGCTTGAGACTGTGTCCTGCAGTCAGCGGACTGAAAGAGATAATGATGGAAGTAACTGGAAAAGAGTCTTTTTTTTGTCGGGTTAAAAAGGCCATCTGGGCTGCTGTATCAGTCTCACACCCAGAAAGCACATGTCTTGAGGTGAGAGGGTGGACTTTATTACTTTATTTCGTTCATACCCTAGGCATAGCAGCACTGCTATGACATATTCCATTCCTTTCTGGTTTTTTTCTCTTCCTTTTCTGGCAGAGAGGGCAAATTCCAATAGATTTGAATTCCTTTTAGCCTGAATTAGCCTATAACTGGAGCCAGAACCTAGATAAGCCAAAGGCAATGCAGAGAACTGATAATGAAATTTCCCAGCTCCAGCTCAGATACTTTCTGCAACTTAGTCTTATAGGCACATGAAGGTAAGCTTCCTTGAGATCTAAAGTTACCATCCAGTGATCTCTTTGCCCAGCAGAAGTAAAAGATTAGCTGCGTCAACATTTTGAACATGAACTGTTCCAGATAAGTGTTGAGGATAGATAAATCAAAAATCCGTCTCCGCCCTTCTTTGGTACTTGGTACAGGGACTGGCTGAATGGCCCCTATTTGGAGTAACTTGCTTGTGAGCCTCTTTCCTTTGTGAGGAGGAACCGCTGGGCATGCTTTGAAAAGGGCAAGGTATGGAAATAAAACCTGTAACCATGGTGAATGATATCCAAAACCCATCTGTCTTGAGTAATTAAATCCCAATTTTTTTTGAAAAGAGAGAGTCTTCTTGATTCTGATCCCTCCACCAAAGCGTGCCTGCGAAGAACAGAACCAGTGCCAGCCGCCCTCGAGGCCTGCACACAACACATCAAAACCACTGCAAGAATGCTACCCACTTGTTCAGACACATCCAGCAACTCTTTACCTCAATACCTTCCGCCGCCATCCACCTTAGATTAGATTTCAATTGTGAAAGGATAATTTTGATATTTTAAAATCCTC
This sequence comes from Protopterus annectens, assembly GCF_019279795.1. Taxonomy (NCBI): domain Eukaryota; kingdom Metazoa; phylum Chordata; order Ceratodontiformes; family Protopteridae; genus Protopterus; species Protopterus annectens. Next base: position 1,675,592,579 of record NC_056739.1, read on the forward strand.
AGGAGGAAGCTGAAGGAGTGGAATCATCCACATCAGAATCAGAATAATGAGGGCATAGAACCTCTAATCATAGTAATCAAATCCTCTGCCATTTTAAGCATATGTTTCTTAGGTACACCTGAACCTGAAGTGCTAGGAGAAGCCCACTGAAGCTAAACTTGGCCTACCTCTCAAAAGTCTTAGCCCCCCTCAGCCTGGCCTACCTCCTGAGAGGGCAACATCCTGTGTAAGTAAAGTCTCTGCCTGAGACTCTCCACGGAAACTCCTGGCAAAACTTCTGGCTCCACTGAGCCTCTAAGAAAAAGAACGGCGGGACTGGGTTCTTCCGGCGGCATTTTATAATTACAACGCCTTCAACACTAACCTGGCACAGTCTAACCTTGATTCGGTCTGAAACTCCGACTTCAGAAAAAATCTCCAACCCCAACCTGCACCAACTGCTTCTGCAGCGGACCAGGCGACTGGACAGCCGGACTACCCAATGGTTAGACTGCAGCAATGTGTGGAATGAAACATGTTCAAGTACTTTTATTAAATAAAAATAATGTATAAGATAGTTTCATCGCTGAATGCGCACGCTTCTTCAAATGCAGCATAGGTTCAATTGCAGATGACAAGAAACAACTGTATAATTGATTAACATTCCAAACATTAGTGGGTGCATATAAGACAATTAAAAAAGTTGCCATATATAACATGTACGAATATTAACTTTTTATCATAATGGCTACACTATCCATATTATTTTGGAACATGAATGGCCTCACAGGTATAGACAAAAAAGTAAGAGTAAAAAGAAGTTATGTTCTTACCATAATATTCCATTTGTATTGTTGATCTTCTTTCATTCTTGACTCTTGGGTTCAGCTCCAAACCCTAGGAACCGACTTGGCCATTATACAAAGCTCGCACCAGCCAAAAACACTCAAACTAAGGCTCTACTCATATTGCCTCTCTTCCCATTACCTCAGATCGAGTTTGCCTACCAGTTAAGAAAATATGAAAGGACCTCCTGAGGAACAACCCTATAAAAACCCCAGGACTAGTTATGAACCTCCAGGAGTCTCTAGAAGGGGGCAGGAGGGTGGAATGTCAAGAATGAATGAAGATCAACAACACAGATTGAACGTTAGGGTAAGAACATAAGTTCTTTATCTGATGTTGTCAATCTTCATTCATTCTTGACTGCTGGTTGGGACAGCATCCCCAGCTACTTTTAGACCCTGTGTGGCCCTAACGAAGGATATTCCTGAGTACCATACAGCCAAAGGATGCTCTTCCCCTGGAGACTATGTCTAAATTATAATGAGTGATAAAGGTATTTGGGGTAGCCCAAATTACAGATGCACATATGTATTCCATAGAAGCTCTGGAATGAAAGACCTCTGAAGTGGAGACAGATCTTGCAGAATGAGCTTTAACTTTTGTTGGTACTTTGAGTTTATTCCGATGTATATAAAGGTATTGCAGTCTCCTAACCATTTTGACAAGGTGACCTTTGAAACTGGTTTGCCCAATCTGGTACCTGAAAAGGATAGAAACAGTTGGTCTGATTTTCTAGAGGAATTTGTCCTGTCCAAGTAAAAATGTAATGGTCTGTGGACATCCAACATATGCAAGCAGTACCCTTCTTTGTTTGAAAAATTTGGAAAGAAGACTGGGAAGTCTATGGTCTGGTTGATAATGGACTCTGATACCACTTTAGGTAGGAAAGAGGGATTGGTTCTGAGTGATACCCTTTCTTTGTAGAAGATGATATATGAATGATTCATACACAAAGCCTGTATCTCTGAAATTCTCCTACAAGATGTAATAGCTACTAGGAAGTGGGTCTTCCAAGATAAAAACATGAGGTCACAAGTGGCTGCTGGCTCGAAGGGCTGATGGACTAGGCATTGTAAGACTAAGGTCAAGTCCCAAGGAGCTATCAGGTCTTTGAAAGGGGGTTTCAAATGCTGAGCACCTTTAAGAAAACTTTTGCAAAGACGATGACACATCAATGAATGATCATCAAAACCATTATGAAAGTTTGAAATGGTAACTAGATGAACCTTAATTGTAGATGTTGATGCTCCCAACTGAAATATAGTGGCTAAGTATTCCAAGACCTTATCAACTGGTGCTGAAAAAGGATTGATGCTGTTTGTTCCCGACCAAAAATAGAGAATCTTTCCCATTTGCTTTGGTAAATTTTTCTGGTGGATGGTTTATGAAAAGCCACAAGTATCTTCTGGACTGGGGAGGGTAAGTTTTTCTGCCTGGCAATTACTGGAATTGGAGAAACCAAGCCGTCAGCTTGAGATGTTGATGGTTGGGATGCACTAGGCCTTGAGGGTGAGATAGCAGGTCCGGAGTTGGATCCAGAGTCCACGGGCGGTGAATCAGGTGAGGCCAAAGAAAGGGAAAACAGACCTGACTGGGTGAATAAGGTGCAATGAAAATCACTTTGCTTCTCAACCATTGGGCTTTCCTCAGAAACTGGGAAATTAGTAGAACTGGGGGAAAGGCATACAGAAGTCCTGGGACCAAATGGGAAGAAGTACAACTCTCAGGGACTCCCTGCAAGGGGGGATTAGGGCAAAGTAGCTGCTGCATTTGTAGTTTATGGGAGAGGTGAACAGGTCACAGCAAGGCTGACCCCCACTGACGAAAGATTCAAGTCGCTACATTGGGAGTGTGAGACCACTCATGAGGCAGAAGGATACACCTGCTTAGTTTGTCCGCAATCACAATGGAATTCCCTGGGATATGCATTGCTATTAGAAAACGGTTGGAGGTGATTGACCATTGCCAAACTGTTAGGGCTTCCCAACATAGAGAGTAGGATCTGATTCATCCCGTTTGTTGAGATATCAAACTACGGACATGTTGTCTGATTGGATTGCAGCTGTCCCTGAAAGAAGGAAACAATGAAATGCTTGCAACACTAAGAGCATTGCCCTCAGTTTTAGGACACTAATGTACAAATTGGCCTCTTGTGGGAACCAAGTGCTTTGGACAGTCTTTCTCAGAAAATGCCCCCCCCCCACCCCCCAATCTGGGAAGCGTCTGTGGTCACTACAGCCTTGGGTTGAAAGGGGGGAAGGGACAACTCCTTAAATTCTCTTCTGGCTTCATCCACTAAGATAAATCCTTTTTGCAGTGATTTGCTATCAAGACTGGATGGGACATGGGATGCGTTAGAAGTGACCATTGTGATGCCAAGAGCCACTGAAGCAGCCTCATATGATATCTCGCTAGGGGAACTAATGTTATTGTGGCTGCCATGGATCCCTGAACTTGTAGTACCAAACGAGCAGGAACTTTGTTTTAGGAGAGAATCACTTGTAGTTGCGATTTTAGCTTTAACAACCTGTGATGAGGGAGGGAGGCCACACAGAATATTGTATTTAGTCTTGCTCCGATGCATTCCAGATCCTGCGTGGGAGACAGTTTTGATTTTTCTTTGTTGACTGAAATGCCTAATGTTTCGGCAAGATGCAGAACGAAGTCTACGGCATAAAGCAGTAGATGCCTGGAGGGGGCGGTGAGGAGCCAGTCGTCTAGATATGGAAACACATGGAATCCCTGTAGTCTGAAATGAGCCGCTATGACTGGCATGCATTTGGTGAAGACCCTGGGGGCTGTCGAGAGGCAGAAGGGCAGCGCTCAAAACTGGCAATGACTGGCTCCTAGCCAGAAGCGGAGATATCTTTTGGAGTACTTGTCCACCTTTATGTGGTAATAAGCATCCTGAAGATCTACAGAGCACAACTAATCATCCTTCTCTAGAAAGGGTAGGATAGACCAAACCGTGACTATCCAGAATTTTGTCTGTTGCACAAATTTGTTCAATAGGCTGAAATCCAAGATTTTTTAGTACTAAAAAGAATTTTGAGTAGAATCCGGATCCTCTTTGGTCTGGTGGGACTAATTGGATGACTGTTTTTTGAAGCAGCTTTTAAATTTCTACTGCTGCTATATCCGTCTGACTGGGTGGAACATTGGAGAGTCACCTTTGGGGTTTTGGGAAAAGACTGAAGGGAATGTGGTAACCTCTGGTGATTATTTTCTGCACCCAGGAATCTGAAGTTATTATGAGGCAGGCTGGATAGTGCAGAGAAAATTTTCCCCTGACTACTTCCCGAGGTAAGCAATTGGGCCTCTGTTCAGGAGCGCTGACAGGGTTGTCCAGAAAAGGAATCTCTGGAGCCCTGGTTACGTGGAACCCCTCTGCCACGGGAGAGGCATCTTCCAGAAAAGTTCCTCCCTCTGCTTTGGGGAGAATACTCACCACTTGTGTCCCAAAAAGGTCCTTGAGTCTTCTTGAAGCACATTTTTCCACTCCTTTGATTCCTGGAGTAAGGTCATTGTGGAGTGGAAAAATGCATACCCACAGCAGAAAGGGTCTTTCTGTCCTTTTCACTCCTGGCTAGTGTGTCTCTAACTTTTGGGCCAAACAATGAAGCACCATTAACAGCAGCGTTGATAAAGGAAGACTTAAAGGGCTCCGTGAAATCACATAAGTGCATCCAGGTGTGGTGCCTAATGGCAACACCTGTACCCGCTGCTCCAGCTGTCCCTTCGGCTATATGTGCAATAAGGCGCACAGACAAATTTCAGATTGACTCCAGGGTGGTAAGCTGAGAGGCAACCTTATCTCGAACCTCGTCAGACACTGCTTCTGCTGGGGTGTCTGAAAGCTCAGCTATCAGATCCCTTTGGAGTCTAGTGAAGTGTGTCAAAATGTTAAAGGACCGAATAGCGAGGGTAGTTGAAGCAAAGACCCACTTCCCAAATGTGTCAATACATCCGGAACTCTCAGTTAGGAGGATGGACAGTTGAACTCTCTTTGGCGAATTCCTTTTTGGTGGTCGCCGCCACCACCATGGCATCCACTGCTAGACCCTCAGACCAATGGGGCTGATCTGGGACTGAACGAATCTTACCCAGTCTCCAGTGAATAGGCTCTATGGAGTCAGGAGGCTTCCACACATGCTGTACGATCAATTTAATTAGTTCATCAGCAGGCAGGGTTACCCAAGGAGTAGATTGCCAGGCACAAAAAGCTTGCAAGAAAACAGATTCCTCAGAGGATGGGTTTGATGGCTTCCAATCACCCCTCTGTTTTAATATTTCCAGGATGTCTCCAAAGGAGACATCATCAGGGATGATCATGGGGATCCATCCCCTTCATCGTAATCTGTATCTTCACTCTTCTGGAGAATCTAGATGCTTCCTCTTGCACAATCTCTTAAGGGGTGGCTCCTCAGGGGAAGATCTAAGGAGGACTCTGAAGAGGGGTGACCCTGAACTAGGGTATCTTGTTCCTCTTTTGCCTGCTGTCCAGATGTAGCAGGTTGTGGCAAGTGCGAACCAGAGAGAACAAAAATATGGCACTCTGATGGGGATGGAACCAACTGGGAGCCTGCTGAGGCTAAAGCTCTCTCCATAATCTGGAAGGTAGGCCCACCCGAAGACGGATGGGAGCCCGGAACCAAGAAAGACAACCTCGGAACCGGGGTCACACCCCACTCCAACAAGCTGCCTCCCAGAGTAGGAGCCGAGAGAGGACATGAAACCACCATAGTCCTGAGAGCCACAGATGGCACTGTAAAAAAAATCCAAGCAGATCCAAGGATCTCGGAACCAGCGGTCAAATCTCGGTCTCATGGGTGCGACAGTTCCGATGGAGCCAAAGACCACAGAGTAGATTCCGGCACTGAGGTGAGATCCACCATTGGTACTGAGGTAGTTGGCACCAGGAGTGTGGAAGCAAAAGGCTCCAAGACCTGGGAAGAGGCTGAAGGAGGAATATATGTAGGAGTCCTGGGAGAGTAAGCCTCAGCTCTGGGAGGGAGGGAGGTCTGAGAGGGTGCAAGAAAGTCTCTGGCTGCCAAGAGCTGATCCACTAATCTGACTACATCCAATCCCGATAGACTCCAGGAGGAACGGATTGACATTCCCGAAGGAAATTCAGGTCTTTTCACAAAGGGACTCAGCTGCTGAGCAAAACAAGGGGTCTACTGAAGAGGAATATCTAGTCCAGGGAGTACTTATAACATAGACCTTCAGCACCATAGTCTGCTGAATAGAAGGAGAAGATGGATCCGAATGAATAGATGTAGTAATTGTCAGTGCCAGAGAGGTTGTCAGCACCGAAGTCGTGGTTGGTGCCAAAGTGGTTTGGGTTAAGATAAATAGTAGCCAGCAATATAACTGATTTTGTTGTCTTCGGTGTCGGAGTAGAAGACAATGACATTTTTGGAACCTTCACCTTTGGTTCCAAAGAAACTGTCGGAACCTGGGATTATGAGATTTGGAGTCATGTACCTTAGGAGAAGATGGTACCAAATGGCTCTGTTTTTTTGCCTCAGACTTTGGAGATTTTGAACTCTCTGCCTCAGAAACAGCTTCGTTAAAGGGAGACTTTAATAAGCCTTTGAGAATTAACTTGTTTCATCTGTCTGCAAGACTTCGGGCACTAAAGCCCTTAAAATATCACAAGGAGGGTGAACTTCCAGATGAGGGACACCCAGACAGTAGACGCAAGAAAGATGCCATTCAGGATTGGGCATCTTTCTGCCACAGTCCTTACACTGTTTAAATCCAGAGGTTCCTTTTTGTTTCTCTGCCATGTCGTCCAGTCAAAGCACATGGCACGCACACACATACAAACACACTCACTCGTAGTGAAAAAGGAAGAAAGGTTATTGAAGAAAAATAATTTAGTACAGTAAAACCTTTTTTTTTTTTTTAATACACCAGCTATGGCATATGTAGAATACCCAGGGGTAAGGAAGGAAAGATGCAGGAGAAAAATTACCAATGGTGGTATTAAAAGGTTACCAACAGTAAGCGAGAAGGAAAGGCCTAACACTAGCAATGGTAAAGGAGAAATACCCTGAGGTAAAAACAGGGGTAGAAAGCTTCAAAAGGGGGGTCACTCACACGAAAAAGACTTAAATGACAGTAAGTACTGTGGTATTAAAGAGTAGTATAATTAGACAAATAAGAAAAGAATTTTGAGCACTACGCTGAGAGCATCAGCTGATGAGTCCAATTTTTTATGTGGCAAACAAGATCTGAGGTAATGGGAAGAGAGGTAATATTGGTACAGCATTAGCTCGAGTGTTTTTGGTTGGCGTGAGCTTTGTATAATGGCCGAGTTGATTCTGTGGGTTCAGAACCCAACCCAACAGTCAAGAATGAAGATTGGCAACATCAGATTGAATTATACTAAAAAATGCAAAGTGCAAATAGCAATGCTACAGGAGACACATATGAAAAGAAATGAGTATGTGAATCTGAAAAAGAAAGGATTTTAGTTTGGATATTCAGCAGAATATCAGGGACAGAGGAAAAGGGGAATAATTATAATAATTTCTAGAAAGTTGCAATAGTAATAGAGGAAAAAAGGATAATATTGCCAAATTTATGGCAGTAAGGGACTATTAGCGATGGAGCAGGATTACACTGGCATGTATTTATATTCCACTTAAAATTGCTATTATACAGCTTATGAAATTTGTGGGAGAAATAATCAGCTATGAGCAGGGAATATTGTTTATAAGTGGGGACATGCAACAGTGAGGATGTATCTGGGGGACCCAGAAGGGGAAAAAAAACAAAAGAGGGTAGATTTCTGAAGTAACTTATGTATCTATTTGGTATGGAAGACATAAATTCAGTAGCAGGAACTCGAGAGAAAATTTACACATTGTTTTCCAAGGTACAATAACTGGGCTAGACTAAACAGAAATTATATTTCACAGGAACAAATGCATTTAATTGAAAGCATCACCACACATTCAGTAACTTTCAGATCATGTCCCAATAGCAACTAAGATAAAAATGCAGGGTAATGATGCAAAAATGAGACACTGGTGCTTCCCTAGCTACCTATAAAAAGAGAGGAATTTTAAGAATGGGTAGTGTAAATTATTCAGGAGTTATTAGGGAAGATTGAAAGGGTACACTGGGATTTTGTGAGTGAGGCAATGGAATCATTTGCAATCCTACAATATTAAGGTTAATTAAGTATATATATATATGAGGGATCCTGGGCAAAAATTAAAGAGGGAGGGTTCTTCTCTGATAAGTTCTGTCTGAACAGAAGAACTAGGCAGGGATGTCCTCTTTCTCCTTTGTTATTTGCATCATATTTAGAGTCACTGGCAAAGAAAATAAGGGACTCAGAAACTCAAGGATATAACTGACATGGTAATCAAGAAAAGTTGACTTTATTTGCAGACAATATTATCTTGAACCTGATAAAACCAGAAGAGGACATCTCAGTATCGTGGAAAATTCTGAGACAAGTCTTTTCAGAATATAAAATCAATGAAGAGAAAACAAAGGCTAAGCTATAGCTATAAACTGTGTAGTTACACATAAGTTGGTTCAACAATACCTGTATTTATGGTGACATGATAAAATGAAGCACTTACGAGTATGCGATAAAAAGGATTCAGCAACAATAAGTCAGAGGTGACTAAAGAAAAGATAATACAAAAACTAAGAAACTGGAAGTTCTTGTTCATGGATATAGACAGCAAGACACAAGCAGTGAAAATGTTTTGGTCGCTTTCATTTTATATGCAGGTCAGGTATGTTTTTTTCAACCACAGGAAAAGCTGTGGATAATAATTAATAAAGAGATGAAGGTATCTGGGAGGGGATGAGGGTCAGGGTCAAGTGGGATAAGTTGATTGTTCCAACAGAACAAGATGGTTTAGGATTACCTGATCTGAAGGGATATTTTAAAGCTACAAAATTAAGGCTGCTGTACATAACACAAGCAGAAAGCTATAATTCAAAGTGGAAAGGGATGATAAGCAGGGGGAGAATTCAACAATAAATCAGAGTGGGATTTTGGAAGCAGATCCATAAGGAGAATAGCAATAGCCATACAGAATACTATATTTTTAAAGTAGCAGAAAGTATTCTAAGAACTAAGCCAACATAAGAACAGAGAAAGGAGATTTTGCCGATAGGAATGACTGTGATTAGGGGTACAGAGAATAGGCAAGAGGGGGACAGAATTTACTGGAGAAAACTGTTAAGGAGGCCAAAGTATTAGCAGCAAATAACTACAGAGGGAAAAGTAACAGAATGGGAAGAGGCCAAGAAGACATTTAGACTGCAGGCTACAGACTGCCCTCCCTATCAGAGATTTATCAGAGTATAGGCAAAGGGAAAGAAATAGGGAATCCTAAGTGAAAGACCTGCTCTGGTACAGCTTTTAGTTGAATCTAGAACAGAACCTACTACTCAAAAAGAGATAAGCTATATCCCCTTTCTTATTTGATTTATATCTACAACTACTTGTGTTGTTACTTAGAAATTCCCATGTTAAAGAATGAAAGTTTGTGGGTCATGACTGTAAAATGTCATACACTGATAACTTCTCTGTAAACCTTACCATCATGGATTAGGATATCCTGTGTTTGTTTCATTTCTTTGAAGACTTTGGGAGACTCTCTGGATATAACATTAATATTGCAAAGACTAAAACTATAGGAGTTAAACATATGTGGTAGCGTAGGTGAGTTCCACATCTCTCAAACGAAACATTCATCATCAGAATCTGTGGATTTGGCTAAATGAAAGGAAAAGCCATCAGAAGCCTAATGGGTCTGTCTGCTTCTATATAACTGGTAATAGGGATCTATCATCAAAAGCACGTCTGTGATGGTGTAGTGTCTCTGAAGCCAGTGACACCCCACAGACCATTATAATACCTGCATCCTCAGGTATGCAAATAGTACCATGAATGTTATGGCAGCCATAAGACTTAGAAGGTACAGCAGAGACAGAGACAGGACCCTGTGCTGTACCCTCATCGAGTCATCAAGGAAAGGACATGGCATCTTTAACCTTCCCTAATGGCAGGAATAAATATCAGTGAACAGTGATCACTTTTTTGCTAATAAAATCATAATCTAAGCAGGAATTAGTGAGGACTCTTTTCAGTTTGCACTTATCCCTAAGGACTGCAACAGAAGCAGCACTCACAGCAAGGCCAATCCTGCAGGGACTCAATATAGCGCTACTAAGACCCAGTAATCTAGCTATGAGAACACCAGGACATTCTATTCTTTTAGGACTGTAGGAACCATGGTCAATATCTTGGTGAAGATTACAAATAATGAGGAAAGCCCAAACTTTGTACTGGCTGTGAATGTCTACTCAATGTGAACCAGATGCCCTTCTTTGGCTCTTAAATGTCAATGTGTCAAATGGTGTGCATTATATTTAGTAGTATTAATGATGTGCCCTGCAACAGCAAAGACATGATCACCATAAGTCTGACCATTAAAAATGGCATACAATGGATGTGCTGCTTGAAACTGATAAGCTCCGTAATGGAACAGAAATTCTCCATCTCCTTCAGGAGCAGGAAGAATCAACAGTAAAATCCCAAATCCTGTTCCGATACCGGTACAGTGTTTATGAGCTTCATCGGTAGTACCATCTGGACTTGTCCTAAGAACACCACTGAAATGGGATGGTCCACCACCAGATATTTGTTTTTCTGTAAAATCTCTAGGATGTAGGGAACAGATACTTACTGACCTGATGGTTCTTCAAACCAGAATGAGATCACAGAAATGAAATGACCCCAGCGATAGTCCCTTGCTAAAATGAAGACTACTTTGGAGGAGACGATGGAGTAATCCTCTTAGGCAACTTAGCACAAGAGAGGCAGGACTAGATAACACTTCTGCATCTTCTATATTCAAAGATTCCTGGTCATAGAAAAGTGTGCACCTTCCTCAGGCAATGAGAAAGCTTCTCCCATTTCTGAGGTAGGCTAGGCTAAACAAAGAAACAACAGCTGAGGGAAAGAAACCATACAGGCCCTCTACAGGGCCTATTTCTTCCTAATGAGACTGCTGACCAGATCCTGTGCTCTGGGAACAAACAGCAACCACACCTCCTCCTTGAAAGATTTTCCAAGATGTTATTTCTGACCTCCTTTTTAAGGGTGGACAGTGACAGTCATGCTGAAGTTACAGAAGCCTACATGGAAGCGCACCTTGAAAGTAGTCATCAAAATCTCAAAAAGCTCTACCTTGAACCCAAACTCGAAAGATCCTCAAGCTTTTTCAGCACCAAACTCCCAAGAGTGACTGAAACTTGAACAGGTGAGATGAATAGCTAAAGATCCTACATCCTAATGTCAATAAAACTGAAGTGCTCTCTTTTTACAACCATGTGAAGTTTTGCACTCTGACAAGTGGCAATATGTTGTGGTCACTAAAATCTATACCAAACTACAAGGATTAAAGAGGAAGCAAACCAGTCAGAATAAACATGCATAACAAGGGGCTCTACCCATTTAAGTGAAGGTTTACAGATAGTACTCACTTTACTAGTGCTGAAGAAGCAGAATCAGGTACCTCCAGGCTTTCTGACATCATCCTTAATGACATGCTCCATAGGGATATGACCTTGAGCTCATTAGATTTACAGCGGGGATGTTCCAGGGCTCTGCAGGCTTTCTCAAGAATGCCTCTAGGCATTTCTAAGAGGATGAAATAGGGGCTTGAGGTGATGCCAAACTGCCCCTCATAACTCTGAGAGCCTGTCTAAAGGGAGCAAGTAGGGGAAATGAACTCATCATGCTGTCCATCTCAGTAACAAAGACCTCAAATTCTCTGACTCCACAAAGGGGCTTGAGTAGGATGAAGGACAGACTCTTGTCTTTCACACTAGCTGGAGTTGCAGACTTACATAGTGTCATGAAAGGTTGAATATGCAACTCATGCATGGCAAGTAATGAGGAAAGGATATGCACAGAATCACACACCACCTGAAGGTGTCATGTACCATTGAGGAATCTACACTGGGCCCACCAATGACTTAAAACAGTACTCAATGAAATGGTCTGTTCCTGTACACAAAGATCCTTGTAAAGAGAAACCTAGAGGACCCTATCAATTGTGACATCCCTGGGTGCACCTCACATGATCCCAGACACCTTCAGATGAGGTAGAGGAGTGGTATGGGATTGAGTTCTAGTCAGAAACTAGATCAGTACCTAAATGGGCTGAGTGGCCAGTTAAACATGGGCACATCTGCAGGAGAGCTACATTACTCAATAGCCTCTGAAGATCTGTTTTTGTGAAAATGTTCAGATCAGTGCATGCACCCTTATTCATGTTGTTCCACATATAAAAAGCTCTCATATGGCTACCATTTTTGGAGTTATCAGGAAAACAGTGGCGTTCTCCTTTCAATGTCATGTGGCAAGATTAAAACACTAATACTTGGAACAGCACTTCAAGTCATATTTCCCCCAAGAGGGTAAAGACCATGCTGACATGTGACTTGGCTGGTAATCAGCCACAAAGATACTTAAATGGGTTAGGCAATGAACACACAAAACTTTCACCGGTAAAAGGCAGATCAACCTTTAAACTGCATGAGTTGCATAAACAACCTGAATACTTTTGCACCCAGAGTTTGATGTTATAGATGCATCTGAAAACGCATATGTATATTGCAAGAGTGATAGAAATTCTGAAAATTTGCAAAAATAAGATTAATGAATACAATGAACTCAATCAACAATACATTAAAGACAGTCCTTAATGTTAGATCTAAAGATTATACTTAATAAAGTAATAAAATATTCAAAACCAACAAAAGGTGCTTAGCTATCAAGATAAGCATCTGCTCGCAGACAGAAGATGCATGTGTGTGCATATATATATATATATATATATATATATATATATATATATATATATATATATGTATATAGTACCACAATAAAAAAGTGACCACCCCTTTCAATCTATCTTGCTGTTTTAAAAATAGTGACTCTCCACTAAAACTTAACTTTTTAGACAGGTAAAACTTAAGTTACCTACTTTCACAACTAACTCCTCTAGTGCACACTGCAGTGTTTAGGATAAACCATTTTTTTCATCTTACCTTTAAGCATCTATTGCAAGATCACCAGTTATTGGAGAGCCCACATTCTGCCTCTCAGTAGTCATCTTGAGATTAGTGCTTCTGTTTTCTCCTGGTGAGAGAAGGAGTGCAGTTACATTATTTCCTGGAGACTGCTGATCACCAGAAAGCTTAATAACTGCTTTATAGGTGACAACTTGGAATCTGTGCTTATATTCTGATCCTGGTGAGAGTAGGAGCAGAGTGCATTGATTCCTGACTCTTTCTGGTTGGAAAGTGAGTGGCTGTGCTTAATGTACCTGACTGGTCTGGTTGCTATTTGAGGCATCTACCAGAAAAAGGCTACAAGCCTGCAGACCCTTGCATCATCTGGGACAAGACTGTGGATCACCAAACAGGCCATTGCCTGCTTCTCTTCTTGAGATTGGTGCTAACATTTTACTTCTGGTGAGAGAAGAAGCAAAGGAGTATTGTATCTCAACAAAATGAAGCTGAGCTGAGACCAGCATTAGTAGTAGCCAGGCTAACTTCAAAATAGCTGCCTAAATACTTCATCTTTAAATTTTCAGGGTCTACGTATTAGTTTCCCCTCAAGTGTTTGGCAGTGCTCTGTATAGACTCAGACACTTTGAGTGACATTTTTCCTGTAAAAGGCTTCAGTATGTAATACATTGAGCTCATATCCAGGCATGTCTAAAGGTCAGTTCCCTGTGCTTTCTTCTGTCAACTGGTGAACTTGGGCAGCCTGAGGCAATGAAGCAACTGCCTCATATACACAGAAAACCCTCTCCTCTTACCTCCCAACACTATGACTTGTGAGAGATGCACATATATAGCCAAAGTGGAAGCCAAGCACTCTCCAGACAAGACTGGATCAGCAAGCCAAGAGGAGAAGGTTAACAGCTGCACCACACCACATTCAACACATAGCTCTCCAGAACATACAACACCACAACCCTCACATAGTAACACAAAACACACACCTACTTTTGTGGAGACTCTCAACAAAAATCTACTCAAACAACAAAGACCTCTGAGGCAGAAACACAAACAACCACCACATCCCAGCACAAGCCAGACTCAATAGTAAGGCACACTGATGTCCCACTCACTAGGTTGGATAAGGAGAAAGTTACAGTCAGCTGCCTGTCAGGTGCCAGGATCCGCCACATAATGCACACACTTAGGTCACTCCACAACAGGTACAAATATGACTCTGTTATTGTCCATGTTGGTGTGAATGACCTGAGACATACCTCCCTGGACTACATAAAAAGAGACATAGATGAGCTCTCAGATCTTGTAGCCCAGGCAGGTATGACCCTAGCTCTGAGTAGCATCCTACCGTCACCCAGAATTATACCACAGTACAAGCAGAAAATGACTGATTTCAACAATTGGTTAAGTTTCTAGCGTCATTCTAAGGGCATTCAGTATCTGTCTGCCTGGGATGACCTGATCGACAGGCCTCAATGCTTCGCCAGAGATAGCCTGCACCCTGTCACCCCAGGGATTCTGGATACTGGCCAAGGCTCTTGCCTCCCCTAGAGTGCCTTTTTTAGACAATGTCCTGAAGACAAAATTACCACCATAACACCTACAAGCAAAAGAAATCTGAGGTTTATGCTACTCAACGCTAGAAGTCTAAATCACAAAATGAACTTGCTCAAAGCACCCCTTAAAATGGATTACATCGACATCTGTGCAGTGACCGAGACCTGGTTCAAGGCTCCGGAGAGCACCCCAGCACTACCGGGCTATAATTCATACCACACCTTTCAGCTCCTAAACCTGGACCAAAGCACTAAAGGCAGTGGTTTCTCCATATTCATAAAGGATATGCACACCTCCAGACTAGTAGATCAACATAACACATCAGAGATACTTCAGGTACAACTAACACTGGGCAAAACTGCAATCCAGGTTGTAACCTGCTACAGATCCCCCACCATGTCCCAAGACTCCCATTCCACATTCCTAAGCACACTGGAAAATATTCGGGTACAACCCTATACCCTTATACTGGGAGACTTTAACTACCCCTCCATTAACTGGGAAAATTACTCATGTACCAACACATTTGCTCAATGTTTTCTGGAATTCATTAATTCCAACAACCTGGACCAACTCAGTCTTACCCCCACCAGGGGTAGAGACATCCTTGTCCTGGTCATTATTAACATGGGCAACTGTTGCTCTACACCAGTAATCAACTCCTCCCTGGTCAGATCTGACGACAAGTTAATCACCATGGATATCCACATCCCACCCTCACCCCCCCCCCCCCCCCCATATACGAAACCACTGTAAAAAACTTCTTCAAAGCCAATTTTGGACTTTAAAAATGGAGGTGGCTAACTTCACGACACCCATGCAAATGGAAAATAGGTGGATGACTGCTGAATCATACACCAATGCACTGTATGAGCACATACACAAGTGCATGGAACTGGCCATACCAAAGAGAACCAAGACGCTCTCCTCCAAAAAAAGGAAGCCAATCTGGTGGTCTCCGATCATAAACAAACTCTACAACAGAAGGAAAAAAAAACTGTTGCAGAAAAGGGTGAAGTCCCAAGACTGGAAAAACTCCCCTGTCAGTCTCAGCAGAAAATTGAGATCCATCATCAAATCCTCTAAAGCTAGCTACGAAAACAAAACTGCTGCTGCTGCAGATTCTAAAGACAACCACAAGGCATTCTATAGTTATGTCAAGAATCTACATGGCAATACTCAGATCTGCTCTGAGTTACAGAACAATGGCAATACATATACAGAACCAACTGATATTGCCAACATTTTGGCCAACAGGTTCAGTGCGAACTTTACCCCCCTTTCACCCCCTAAAGGGCCTATCACAATACCTGAGGAATCCCAAGTCCCTATTATCACGGCTACACAAGTAAAAACCACACTATCCATAGCCAAGAATATGGCTTCCTTGGGACCTGATAATATCCTTGCCTCTGTTCTACATGAATTACAAAGTGAACTGGCACCACACCTGAGTACCCTGTTCAATCACAGTCTCATTTCAGCTTTGTTCCTACTGAATGGCACACTGCTATGGTCATCCCACTCCACAAAGGGAAAGCGACTACAGACCCTGGGAACTACCATCCCATTAGCCTGACAAGTCTGATATGTAAGGCTATGGAGTGCATCATCTTGGACCTTATAAATAAGGACATAGGGAATCTCCAAACTCTGTACCCCATGCAGTTTGGGTTTGTGAAAGGTAGATCATGCCTGCTCAACCTGATAGACTTCTTCGAGTCTGTCACCAGAGCTGTGGGAAGGCAAGGTAGTTCACACAGCCTATCTAGATCTTGCCAAGGCCTTCAACACCATCCCTCACTCAGGAATCATAGATAGACTCACTAAACTAGGCATAAACCCCTATGTCATAAGATGCGTTGCCAACTGGCTCACTGATAGAACCCACACTGCGAAAGTAGCTTATACCAAATCTGACTACCGACCAGTTACAAGTGGTGTCCCACATGGATCGGACCTAGGTCCTCTCCTATTTGGCATATACTTCTCTGAAGTTTAAGCCAACACAAAGGGACTCTGGCTAACCAAGTTCGCAGACGATTGCAAACTGGGAGCCATTACTGATTCTCCAACTGATGTAGACATTCTACAAAAAGGCCTCACTGACACCAGTGACTGGTGCCAGAACCATGGCCTTAAGCTCAATGCCAAAAAGTGCATTGTCATTCCCTTTGGGAAAAATGCTGTGCCCATGAACTACCACATAGGCAGTAGTCCACTAAACACTGAAAGTGTGATAAGAGACCTGGGGACACAGGATGACAGCAACCTCTCCTTTGATAACCACATTGCCACTGTAGTCAGAAAGTCCTTGTATGTGGCACATCTCATCCAGGAAGAAAGAGGTCATAATCCCTCTCTACTCGTCTCTTATTAGACCTATTATAGAATACAATGCCCCATTTGATATATACCTTACTAGACACCTACAGCAACTGGAAAGGCCAGAAAAAATATCTCACTAAGAGGATCTTAGGCCTTAGACACATGCCCTATATGGACAGACTCAAAAAACTCCAGCTATACTCTGTCTCTTATCACCTACTTAGTGGCGATCTCTGCTTGACCTACATAGCCATATCTGACCCAGAGCTGCTAGATATGATACACCTAAAGAAATCCCAATCCCTCCATGCCACACACTCCAGGGACCTAAACCTCATTACCACAATAAACAGAACATGCTGGAGGGACAGGTTCCTAACCCAGAGACTTCCCATAATCTGGAACAAACTTCCCATTCACGTCAAGCAGTGCACTTCACTGGCCCTCTTTAAGAGAAATCTTGACGAGTGGATGGGCAATAGGAAGTTCACCCCAGGGACCACTTCAGTGGCCTTGCTTGACAGGGGCACTGGGAACTAACTTTGGGTGGCATGATGCCAGGGAATCTTCTTGGGCTAAGCTTATATAGGCTCCAGGGCCGTTAGGATAGTACACACCTATGAACCTATAATCAACCCAATTTTAGTATCATCTGCAAACTTGCTGACTTGAATCTTATTTTGAGGTACAAGTCAAACATAAACAAATCAAATACCAACAGACCAAGGACAGAATCATGAGGGACCTCTGTTGCAACCTTCCTTTCTTTAGAACTATTATCTTCAATTATCACCTTAAGTGTTCTCTCAGACAGCCATCTAACAACCCAATTTATTATATATTGATTTATTCCAAGTTTAAATAAGGCTGTATTGGTTAGTCAGATAATATCTACCTTGAATAAACCCACGCTGAAAAACATTCAGGGTTGAACACAGCTCTTATTTTTTCAAGGAGCATAAACTTAGTTCAAAACATTTGCCAACAATAAGTCTAAAAGGGTGACAGCTACATAATGTATACATTTTACCATCTTTGAAAAGAGGAAATACGACTGCTGTTTTTTATCCATGAACAAGCCTCTCCTGTAAACCACAGTGATATAACCACCACAGACAAGATAATAGTCCTTTAGAAATTTTAGACAAAAATAAAATAACTGCATAGCCCATCAGGGCCAGGTATTGGGTATGGTTTAACTGTACTTAGTGCAGAAACCACTAGATCCTGATTTATAATCAAACAGGAACAAGTGTAGTTGTTCAAATCAAAATTAGAAGAAGTAGAACTGTTATCTGACAAGGAAGAAATCTTATCTGCAAATACTTCCACCAACCGAGATGTGAATACTAGAACATCCTTGAAAGCACTAATAATTGACAGAGAATCCACCCTACAACTCCTTAGGTACCTAACGAGAGCTTTGTTTGTAATCAGTGGTGTAGGTTGCTAATTTATATTCATATTTTCTTCTAGTAGATCTTGGCAAACATCTAAATCTATTTTTAATTTTCTTATATTTTTTTTCTGTTTATATTATTATGAAATAACTTAAATCTCTGCCAATGTGCTTTCACTTTTCTCTCTGGCCTATTGAGTTTTCCAGTCCACCATTCTTTACACATCTTTATATAACTGGTGTTATTAGTCCACATCAATTAATAAGAGAAAATACATCCATACAAATGTACCAGCAAGCCTCAAGTTTTTTTTATCTTTCAAAGCTACTTGTCAATTCCAATTTTCAAGTTCAATATTTTCAGCTGAGTAATCTTCTTGATAATATTTCAGTGTTGGAGAATTATGCTTCAAACCAACTCAATTATTAATTTTTCAACTTTCCAGAAACACATAATTGATTAGAACCTGTAAGTCCATATTCAATCCTACAACTAGTTACTAAATCATTCTTGATCCAAACAACATCAAGGACATTGCCTTCCCTTGCTGGCTCTTTAACCAAGTGGGAATATCAGTGATCAGTACTGGAGCTAACCAAATTCGAAATTATTTCATTGTCAAGGCAGTAATTGTCCCAGGCCACAAAGGTTTAAAATTCTAGGATATATGAATGCGGTACCTCTGCCAATGACAGAATACATAATTCTGTTCAAACCAGTAGAAGAAAGCCAAGGATACATCAAGATCTGGTCTCATTTAGTATCTAGAATGCATATGAAATATCACCTACAGGGTGGAATGCAAGTGCTACTAATTGCTTCACCTCCAGATGTAAGTCCAAAGACATTTCATACTTTAACTGAAGGCTGTAGCAGTGCACAAAATGATTTGGGTGACACATAGTAAACCATCTCAGAGAAAGGCATCAAGGAATGTTCTTCTGGCATCATTGTATGCTGCCCACTCAAAACCCAATGGGGGTTTCAGCTTCAGCTTGGATCTTCTTACTCAAGTGGTATTTACCAGCTTCCTGATGTTGTACCCAGATGATTGTGTATTATGAACATGCGCTTGAACAGGGTCATCTGAGTAGGAAAATGCTCCACCCAATAACATCATTGGAGAAGATGAAAAGGCCTGTAGGTTGATATCTGCAAAGAGTACTGTACGTGTTGTCCTGCCGTCACTGACAGTCATGATTTAGAGTAGAAAATGTCCCTGTTGTAGTATTACATCCCTGGCCATCATTGTGTGGGTCTGTATTACCTAATCAAAATGGCTAAACATCGATCACCATTTCATCGACCCCTAAACATCGAACTAACATTTATGCGAATGGCCAATTCAGTGATTTTTTCCCTAGGGAAAAAAATCATTTGGCCATCATCGTGCATTTGCCCTTTTCCCCACTGTAGTGCGATCTTGGAGTTGGTATATTTAGTTAGGTGGGGGGGGGTGAAGCCCCCCCACTTTGCAAATGTTTGAAGTGGTGTGTTGTTTCTGGTTGGCCAAGCGATTTTTTCTGTAGAAAAAATACTGCTGAATTGGCTGTTCACATAAATGGTAGTTCGATGTTTAGGGGGTCGATGAAACGGAGTTCGATGTTTAGCCGTTTTGATTAGGTAATACAGACCCCACTGTGCTAACAATGCAGAGTATATTTTGGACAAGATGGGACACTGTTTTTCCTCAGTTTTCTTATGATCTGAGAACTTCCAATTTTGCAGGTAGACATAGCTTCCCTTCTACAGATGTCCTAGTGGTGCTATACATCTGGATGGTGACTTTAAGGGAATCTTGTGATATCACAGTCCTTCCTCTTCACGGAAGACATGAACATTTACCTGCTTAATGTCCCCAGCATATGGAGGGGGGGTGCTGCAGCCTGTGCATCTTCAGCTCATCCTCCTGAGCTGTGGTTATAGTGATACTGTGTTCCTTACATTTTGCTGCCTTTTTCATACAGAAGTACTTATAACTTTAATTAGCCTTATGTGCTTCGAAATAGGTGCAGCTGTCCACTGTCTCTATAGGGTCACATACTCCTGCCCGATAACACTGGGCACACAAACATAGTTTCTGCTACTATCTTCCTCCTAGTGTATTCTCACCCACACTATCATACTTATATAGGCCACCCCCTCCTAATAAACACTGCCACTATACTGAGCAATGTGAAACTTTGCTCATTTCATCCGTACATCACAGTGAGTTGCAATATCAGCTCTTCAAACAAGATTACATGATTGATACACTAATCCTTCACAGGAAAAACATGCTTAAACATGTTCATTAATATGTTAACTGCATGACATCTGTGCCTAAAATGATCAACACAGCACTGTACAAAGCAAACAATAAGATAATAAAAATGAAAAAAAAAATCACCATGCAACACAAATGAGAAAAAGCAAAATACTGAAAACTAAGTATTACAACGGGCAATCCTACTTATACTCCCAGTGTGGGGGGAATTTGTCCCCTGGCTCCCCCTTAAATACATATGCTAACTCTACGATCACACTTACTTGGTGAAAGAGCAATCCATACTTGTACTGCTGTTTCAATCTTTACAGAGACAACAGTGATCACAGAGTAATCGCTGAACACTGACATTACATCACGCAAAGCAAAACAGGGAAAAGACCTTTGAGGAGGTGAAAAACTCATAACTAATATGGAATAAATAATTGTGACCAAAGTTAAAACTGAATGGAGAAACAAAAACTACTTAAACTAGGACACAGTTGCATTATTTAGGTCAACCTTGTGAGTGATGCATTTATGTGAGAACTGTAGGATAACCAGTATGAAACGTGTATGTCTCTTACTTGAACTTTATTATGCCTTATTAATTACAGTTCCTCCCAGCTTGTGGAACTTCTATAGCTGTTAGATCTGACAGCCTTCTATGGTGCTTTGTTTCCATACTATACTAAATATAGTGTATTACTCTTTAAAAAGCAAGAAGCTAACTAGTGATTAGCATATAATGTGTTACACAGAATTTCAAGAGAAATTAGCTGGAATAAAATCTCTTGTGGAAATCAGCTCAAAGCCACCCAATAAGCCATTGTGTCATACAGTGTTGAACTCTGCCAAAACTGAAGAAATATATTTGAAGAGGAGAATAATTACATTTACTGTCAAGAGCTTCTACGTTTAAACTACACAATATAATTTTCATTGAAAATATGGATCAACTACATCCATATAGATTTCTTATATTACGTGTGAATTTGTTTGGGAGCTATAAACTTGAAATTTGGATATTTATTTCTCACCGCAAGTAGATTAGTTGAAAAGTATGATGAGGTAGAGTACCATATGTTACTATGGAAGAAGCCATACATATATTTAACACTTACATTTCCTAAAAATAACAATAATAAAAATGTAGGTAAAGAAAACGACATTAATTAAAAATACTTTGTCATTTTCTACAATTAGTTCTTTATAAGAATACAAGGTTTTGCTGATATTATAGATGCCTATTTTACTGAGCTAAAGAAGAGAGACAAAAAATTGTAAATTTGGTGAGCGTTATGATTCTTTAACAACAGACAGAATTATTTCTGGTATCACAAATTATGACAAAAGGTAGTTTTTTTAGGCAAACACACATGACCTTATCAAAAACTAATTATGTGTACACAGCAAGTGAAACCACCATTGCAGAGTCAAAATAAACTGATGAAAAGAAAATGTGTAAAATCAAATGTAAGCTAAAAAGAAGCAAAAATGAGAAACAGAAGGCATGTTGTAAGAGTAATTCCAAGTAAGTGTTCATGATGGAGGTGCCTGCATCATTTTAAGACTGCAGTATGAATGGCATGCAGACTTGTCCTGCATTTAGTCAAGCTGGTAAAATCTGAATGAGAAGGAGATATTTTTATATGTTCAAGCAAAACCAAGTGAGTTCAAACACTTGATTGTTTGTTGAACAAAAACATAAAAATGAAGTGCTTGCTGGAAATGCTGAAGTGAAAAGACTTTATACTGTGAATTCTGACACTGCAGAGACATTGAAACAGGAAACCTGTTGTCAAAAAACACAAAACTTAATGGACAGAATGTGGAATTTAAACTAGACGGAAACAATGTAATAAAGTGCCAGAAAATACTTTCACATAGTTAGGGCTAGACAGATGTGAAAAGAGTTGTGTGAGCACATTGTTTATCTACGGTGGCCATTAGGTGACATCATTCAATCAGAAACAGCTGATATGTGAATATAAAAATAAAAGGTTCAGTCTTCTTTTCAAATTGTTGCACTTAAAGAAGTGAACGCTCTTATAGTTTTGGGTCATCAACCTTGTGAGAATTTAGAAACGGTAAAAGGAACTCACAGCGTTAAAACAGACGGCATGTGTACAAGGTCAGTCACACTTGCCACAGCAATGATATCCAGCACAACTAATGTTGATTTGTTTATAGACTTAGGAAGAGTGCAAAAAATATTCTATACAAATAAAACCCTGAAGCTATGCCCATGATTTATACTTCTGAAGACTAAATGCTGTACTCAGGCATAAAGCTGAACAGAAACCAAAGAAAAAGGAGACTTTTAATGTTAGTAAGAAGAAGTAAATGCCAAAAGAGTGGGCAAATATTATGGACACTATTGCAAACAAAATCAAGATTTGTATTTGTAATATTTCAAAAGATCTGAAATAAGTGATTAAAAGACAGCATTAACTACCGAAGAAGGTGTAAGATTATTCTCAGTATTACATGCCAACCATCGTTTTTAGAAGATTATACTAGATGAGTAAGGACCCACGGTGGTGGCGCTGCGGTAGTGTTGTCGCCTCACAGTAAGATGCTGTGTAAGATTATTCTCAGTATTACATGCCAACCATCGTTTTTAGAAGATTATAGTAAATGAGTAAGGACCCGCGGTGGTGGTGCTGCGGTAGCGTTGTCGCCTCACAGTAAGACGCTGTCCGGCTCGATTCTCAGCTACAGCGTCTTCTACGTGGAGACATGTTTGAATGGGCGCACCTTCGTTGAAGGTTATGCGGCAGGCCTGGCAAGCCGGTACGTAAAAATCAACTGTCAATCATTAGCGGACCGGAGTTCCGCTGTGGTGACCCCTAACCGGGAAAAGCAGAAAGACGCAAACAAACAAATACTAGATGAGTAAGGCTCTAAATTATGGGTATTTAATGTGTCGTAATGAAAGTACAGGTTCCTTAGTCTTTTATTCTGTATTTCTTTGGCACCAGAGGTGTTCCAAACCATTGTTGTAGACTTAACTGAAGGCTTTGAAGGAGTTGTTAGCATGGTCTATGATCTGTTTGTGGGAAAAATTAAAGTAACAAGTCTGAAATACAAGTAGCATATTCCAATGTCAGGATGAAACCTGACCTAGAAAAATGTTAGCTATCGTATAAATACCATGATCAAAAGATAAAGAAACATTTCAGAGATTTGCAGAAATATGCAGTATCTAGAGCATAATGTAGCATGGAAATACAGCTATTAACTAACAGGAAGAGGGTTTTGGAATACTTACAAAGCTAGTTACAGAAGCTTCACAAGCTTCTGTGAAATGAACAAGTCAATCATGGTGCAAGGAGATGACTTTCTAAATGATTTGGGGATCTTTCAAGAAAAAAAATCGGCTGCTTATGGAACAAAATCACTTACAGATTCAAAAAAACAGTTATGCATAAAGCTATTACTAGCAATACATGGATATAAGAAAATCCATGAAAATGTCCAAGGTAACGAATATTGTGAAGAAACAGAAATACTAGATGAGTAAGGCTCTAAATTATGGGTATTTAATGTGTCGTAATGAAAGTACAGGTTCCTTAGTCTTTTATTCTGTATTTCTTTGGCACCAGAGGTGTTCCAAACCATTGTTGTAGACTTAACTGAAGGCTTTGAAGGAGTTGTTAGCATGGTCTATGATCTGTTTGTGGGAAAAATTAAAGTAACAAGTCTGAAATACAAGTAGCATATTCCAATGTCAGGATGAAACCTGACCTAGAAAAATCTTAGCTATCGTATAAATACCATGATCAAAAGATAAAGAAACATTTCAGAGATTTGCAGAAATATGCAGTATCTAGAGCATAATGTAGCATGGGAATACAGCTATTAACTAACAGGAAGAGGGTTTTGGAATACTTACAAAGCTAGTTACAGAAGCTTCACAAGCTTCTGTGAAATGAACAAGTCAATTATGGTGCAAGCAGATGACTTTCTAAATGGTTTGGGGATCTTTCAAGAAAAAAAATCAGCTGCTTATGGAACAAAACCACTTACAGATTCAAAAAAACAGTTATGCATAAAGCTATTACTAGCAATACATGGATATAAGAAAATCCATGAAAATGTCCAAGGTAAAGAATATTGTGAAGAAACAGAAATGCCTTTGCAAGGCATACTGAAAAAGTTGTTCAAAACATGTTTGTGATTACAACAGATGTCACTTATAAGTATGATCTGAAACTGAAATTCGTACACAACAGGTAAGAAACTACAAACAACAAAGTCATGAGCAGAGGATATTTACCAGAGAAAAACAAAGAACTGTTAAAGGAATTACAGATTCTTTGGTAACAGTGACAAAGAACTTCAAATGTGTACTGCCGCTAACTTAGAAATTTAACTATTGGAAGTTGTTACAATGAAAATATTGACTAAGCAAAATTCACCAGCATTAAAACAAATCTCAAGGAATGTATCTTTGTAGGAAGAAACACGCTGTGCCCAAGAAGTTCTGTTTCATATAGTTGTGCTCCAGTTGCTCACATGCTAAAAATCAGCAGCTGAATTTCAGTGCATTCCAGTTTTGGCAAACTACAAAACACGTTCTCATTTTCTAAATGTACTTTCATTGACTTAGTGCAACCTTGGGGGTAATGTACATATAGATCTGGGTCTGTAAGCAATTGGGAATGGTTTAAAGTTCCAGGAGTGTCCAACCCGCGGCCCGCGGGCCGCATGCGGCCCTCAGAGCTCTTCCATGCGGCCCGCGACCCTTAAATTTAAATTTAATTGAAATGTAACTTTTTTTCCGTGTGTTTACACGTCCGCGTACTTCTGCTGTTCTGCGCATGCACCAACTTTCTTTTTTTGACGTTTTTTTCATACCAGCGTCTTTCCGCTGGTATGCGCATGCGCGAAAACACCGTTCGGTCGTTTTATTCATTTGCGGTGAAGGAAGGAGTGAGATCGCGGCGATGAAAGTGGATTTATACTGACTACTACAACATCTGTTCTACAGCAGTAAAAGGTAAGCTAAGCTATTCTAGAATGAATGTCTTGTAAATGACTGAATTCTTAGAAGGCATCTGCTTCATTGTAAGCCTATGTGAATTCAAGAGGTGATTTTTTTTCTAGGACAGGTAAATTAACAGGATAAGGATAAGAAACAGAGATGAACTGATGTGATCTGTAATGTAAATAAAGATATTTTTGTCATATGCTAAGCAGAAATTTATTTTGAGGTCAGGATATAGTTTTTAGGCATAAGGATTAAAGTGATGCTAGTAATATTTGTCTGGAAGTACAAAAGCAAAATAAATAATACTGTGCTAACAGATTATTTAAGGTAGTATAAATGTTTTAGTTCCTGCGCTTAAGAAATACAAAGACTTTTTTCTCTTTCTTATCTTAGCATGTAAAAGTTGCGAAAACTTTTCTGTTGCAAATATAAATAGCATATTTAACATTCTTTCATGGGTGTGGGAGTCAGTTTAAAAAAAATCATAGGCGATGACATCAGCATATTTTTGTTTAGCAGCTGCCACTGTTTTGTGGCCTTTGACATATTGTAAACAGACTTTTATTTGTTTTTGTTTGTTTTAGGTACAAATAGTGGATACATTAGTTTATTTTGTAAGCAGAAAGAATTTGTCCATATTAGGGAATCTGTCATTCATACCCGATCACTATGTTGGCCAGTGGTGTCATGTTTGCTGTCATTTGTATCTGAAGTAACTAACATTAACAGAGCTGGTGCTCAAGGGATTGTACTCCCTTAGTATGACAATAGTTTCTGTGCTATTTGATTCATTTATGATTTGCAGACACCTGCATTTCCAGATACACTACTAGTGAGTGGAATGAGACAAGACCAGAAACGTTTTACAGTGATAGATAATTTCTGAGGGGAAAAAAAACTTAAAATGCAATGAACTGTAGAATCTAATGAAAAGTAAAATAATTCCTGTAGGAAATAATATGACACTTATGCAGACTTAATAAACTATTGACTGATTATACTGACTAGAAATGAAATTCTGCACAAAGGGAAAAAAGATACATTTTTCTTAAATTATCAGACAATAGTTGGACTTTTTTAAGGAGACAAATACATAATACTGTGATAGAAGTTTGTACTTATTCTATAATTATAGTTGACTGAAGGATGCTTAATATTGGACCTAGACTGAGAATTTTGAAAATTAGACAGAGAAAAGGTGCTCTGTCTCTGAGTGGTAGCCATGTGTAATGTTCCAACACATGGCATTGGTGGGTTCTTTGGTCAATGAGGAGATCGATCTGCATATTACACTGAATGCGATTTGTAGTTTTTCAATTTCTGCACTAGAATGGAATGTTATTGATTAAGGTAGTCCTTATTCCAGTTTGGGTATTAACACATTTTGGCTAAGCCAGGCTTTGCAGGTTACTGGAGTTAACAGATTGGAGATTTTAAACATGCAGACAAGTCAGGATGTGGGGTTACCTGTCTGTCTTAATGGGCATTATCAGTGGTGTCTCACAGAGCTCTGGATTTGGTCATTTGTTTTTGCAATGCTGTTCTCAAGTGTCCATGTTGGAAATGGGCTCTGCAAACAAATACGATGAAAGCTGCAATTTGCGTAATATAATTATTTCAGCAGGAGATGTGAGAGTTGTCCAAGATAAAACAAAGGTTGTGTTGGGTCAGTGTTTTGGTAATGGTCTTGTCAGTGCATTTGCTGAAGGAAAGGCATGTCTAGGGGCAGTCCTAAATACTTTTTTTCTGAGACAAGTGGGGTATACATTGTCATTAGGTCAACTTGTATTGTGTTAGATCTACACTAGACAATAATTGCTAACAAATGTGGCAAGATGGAACAATTAGCACAGAATACAAGACACTAAAAAATACAGATATTTCTGCTTCAAGCCTTTTCTCACAAGTGTAGAAACCTTCACAATCATTACTCACAACCCCAGTCTACTTGTACTTAAAGGCATAGCACGTCATATACCTTGAAAGTGACACATTAGCACACTGGAGACATTGTACAGTGCCCAGAGAATATACTGCACACACCACTGATGCATTTCAGTCATGTAGTGTATTGGAATAATTTACCAAGGTAAACTAAAGCTAAATTTTATTTTAAAACAAAAAGTAATTTTATTCTTTTTGTTTGTTGGTTTGCATGCTTCAAGCATGGCTCAGTACTTTTGGCAATAAAGCCATTATATGGGAATGAGTGACTTAGGAATGTAAATATTTTGTGGATTTAGATGTCAGTAGTATTGATGGTGAAATGTGTAAAAATGATTTTTTTTTTCTTTTTTCAAAAAAGACATTAATTAAAGATTGGATTATGATTGGAGGACAATGGCTGAATGATCGGGTATGCTGTCTTAGTCATTGGGAAACACTTTTTCAGTAAAAGTGCATATATTTATTTTCAGAGGGTATTGGTGGGAGTACTATTATTACTATGGTATTCCTCTGCCATATGTAAGCATGAAAAGGCTTACTCGAAAAAGTAATAATAATAAGTACAAAAGCTTGTAAGAGTTTTTACAGTACTGCTGGCCCTGATTTTGAAATTCCAATCTATTGGTGTATGTACAAGTATAAAGGTTTTGGAAATTTCGCACAATACGCTGTGAATAATGCAGAGTAGAAACATGTTAAGAAGCTGACCTAATCTGTAGAATAGATAATTTATTTTTAGAAAGAGAAACTCTCTGCTTTCAAAGCGCATGAAAAAGTTAATGCATGAGCGGAATAAAATGTCTGCATCTACAGAAGACTTTTAATAAACCAGTCCTGGATGTTTTGCAGTGCTTGATTTGCTGCATAGTTTTGTTCACTTTTAAATGAAAATTATTTTGGTTCATGCTTGTACTTAAGTTGGTTGTTTGGCTGCTAGCTAGGCTAGATTTTCATCATTTTGCAACTCGTACCAAGCTGGAAACACAGGCCATTGTAAATGCACAGCACATCTGATTATTTTATTGAATTGCCCTATGAGCTTTGTGTGAAGGAAGTAGTTGTTATGCTCTGCTTTGTGAACTTTGAGGGAGCAGAAAGTTTTTTGCTTGATAGATTATTCCTTTTCTTAACAGCTTCATCTCTGGCTTAATGTCATTCAGTCATTTTTATTTGATGGCCTCTACTAACATATTCAACAAACCAGTTTTGTGAACTGTAATATATTGAACTTAGGGTTGCCACCTTTTCAAATGGCCAAAGTGGGATATTTTTGGTACAAACATCAGATTTTACAGGGCGACACATACCCGTGAGCAGTACAAAGGATAAAACTTAACTTTTTTGCCTAAAATAAAAGCTTATTCTTGTAGCATTTTAGTTGCTTATTCTATTTCTTATAACATTAGGTATTTTTAGATACAGAATAACTGTTTATGCAACTATTACAACTGTTTTTTAATAATTAGAATGAGATATTGAATTTTAGGGCAAATATTATGCATTTATTAATTTATTTATTGTTCAAATTCACCTATAATACAGCCAGTGGGCATATACCTGGGGTCTTTTGAGTCTTTTGCTTTTTAGTTAGTCGTTAGACACTTTTCTCTCTCTCTCTTTTTTTTTTTTTTTGGTCCTCACTTGCCGTTTGCCCCCAGACCATTTCTGTTGACTCAATGCGGCCCTTGCAACTGAAAAGGTTGGACACCCCTAGTTTAAACATATGCTCTTTAATTCATTCCACAGGATATCAGAATATCCAACCTGTGTATGACTACATTTCTTCTGACCTTAATATAGAAGAAAGCTTCACTATGGAATTCTATACCCATTTAGGAACATGCATAGAGCTAGCAGGCCCCACCAGGACAAGGTATCGTGGGAAATTCAAAAACAAGTCACCCTGGTGGTACACCACCATAAATAAACTATACAACAAAAGAAAGAAACTCAATAAATTATTTAGTAAATCCAAAAGCCTTATTTCTCTAGGACAATATCAAAAGCATTTCAAAAAAACTGGAGAACAATATCTGGTCCACTAAAGGAGCAATGGACTTAGGCTGGCCACTGAAGTCAATGATAGTTATAAATCCTACTTTACCACATTTGAAAACTGAGAAACAATGCCCTACGTTGCTCTGAGCTTACTCATAAAGATCCCTCCTATTCTGACCCAATTGACATTGCCAATATCCTTGCAAAGAAATTTAGAGCCAACTTCACCTATGAGACTTCTATTTAAAACCTCCAAATATCTGAATCCCTTAGTCTCCCAATAATCTCTAAAGATTGTTTACTGAAAGTGAGAACCAAGCCCATAAACACTTCCTCCATGGGACCTGACAATATACCTGGTTGCTTAATTAGTAGTACACATGTCTGCCCTTGAGCTACTAGTTTTGTCCCCAAGTGGTTCTCTGTAGTGGCAGTACCCTCCATAAGGGTCACCTTACATTCCTAATCTGCAAAGCCATAGAATGTATTACCACTAACCTCATAAACTGAGATATCATGAATTTTATTAGACTTGACCAAAATAGTTTGGCATTATGATGGATATATTCTGTGTATTTAACCTAGTAAAATTTTATGAAAGGGTTACAAAGGCTGTAAATGGTGCCCAAAACTTTTAACAACATTCTCCATGTTAGCATCATTCAAAAGCTAAATGCTTTAAAAATCAACCCATATCTGGTAAGATAGATAGCAAACTCACTTAAAGATGGTACCCATGCAGTGCAATGTTCCAGGTGCTATACAAGAAATTATGAAAGTGATCAATGGTGTCCCTCAGGGCTGGGTCCTCTCCTTTTTGGTATTTACTTCTCATATCCCAAGCAGAGGCAATACTTCAGGATAACATGGTTAGCAGATTACTGCAAACTGGGGGTTATTGCTAATTCACCCTATGACACCCGGTTTGCTTTCATTATGTCGACGTGCATTTGCATGGCTATGAAGTATTCGAACATCAGATGTTCGAATCCTTCATATTACGGCAGGTGACATGAGTGAAGGTTTGCATTGCGAATGAACTGTGCATTCGCAATTCTAACTTTTGGTCATGGGAGGGGATCACGGTACAGTGCGGTTAGGGAAATGCATCCCTTTCCTCACTGTAGTGCGATCTCGGAGTTGGAATATTACGTTGGGGGGGGTGTGGGGGGCACAGCCCCTCATTAGGTGCAGGGGAGCAGCCCCCCTGCATAACTGTGTGTTCGGTTAGGTAGGTAGGTGATTATGGGAAGGGTGGGCGTGCTGTGAATCACCGTAAATGTCACAAGCGACATTTTCGACAATACACCCTTGTTTTCGAGTTTACTATTATTCGAAAATGTTCATTTTCGATGCATAAATTCGAAAATAAAGACATTATTTATTTTTACTTTCAAATTTATGATAGTAAACCATGACACCCAAACGCTCCAGAATGAACTTTCCCTTGTAAACGCTTACTGTACTAAATTTGGGCTTAAACCAAGTGCTAAAAAGTGCAGTGTCATCAGTTTGGAGAGAAACCCCTTCCTGCTCATTATACTTATATTTTATAGATGATACTCCGTTACAAAATAAAGGTGCCGTCAGGGACATAGATACTTTGTCGAAATATCGGAAATATCTTTTTTTACCATCAAGTGATAATGTTTTTTTTTCAGAAGATCCTTTTCCTAAGCTCAGCTAATTGCCAAAGGAATATCATCAATGTCTGTTCCCTTATACTCAGCATTGATCAGGCCAAATACTGACTACAATGGTATATTAATACATGCAGCACAAACTGAGGGGAATGATGGTGCTGGTTAAAACAATACACCTCTCTTACGGCAACTATGAGATTGGTTTGTTACAGGTAATTCAGACTACAGAAATACACTCACATAGTTGCAAATGGGAGAAAACAATTCCGGTAAAAGATGTTGCATTCTAATTGCATTTATAATGTACACCAAGGACAAGGTTACTTCACAACAAAGGCCAGTTCTGTGTTCCTGCGAGGCAGATTAAAAAGGTATGTTTCAGGGAAGTTACAATATCTCACTATTACCGAGTATTTGGTTATGATGTAAGCATGTATAAACAACAACTCCTCCCTTCCTACAAAAGCAAATACAGCCTGCAAGCTAATGAATACACTTTTATTACTTTGCAAATTATTTGCGCTATGTGGAAAACACTCATCACCTAACATTAACTGTCAGACAGGTAGGAGTCAAAGGATTAAAAACTATGTGCGAAACTTCCCTAGTAATTCTCAGGTGACTGCCAAGTTGCACTTTTGAATGCTGCATAGCTTTAAAGTATTACTGTATAACCCACAGTCTGCCACAGAAATATATTACTGCCTGGTAAACATCTGTGGTATATCAAAAAATGCAATGTTCAGCCTACATGTTTTATGCATGGATGTTGTGCTTCTCTGCACCCACGGTATGAGATGTCTAAATATATTTCTTTCAAAGTCATACCAACTCAGTGGAAAGAGAAAAAAAACATAATAATTCTCTTCCTTTTGTGCTGGGATTATCCTGGTGGAGTCTATAGAGAATGGGGGTGTAAAGTGGTACAGCGCCCCTGAAAAAATATTTTAAACTCTACTTTATACTGCAGTAGGGGTTGTCAATATACCAGACTTTCGCAAGTCTGGCACTGATCACAGTATATCCAAGTAAACCTGTTACATTCTCCAGATATGGCAGACAACTGGTGACATCAACAAATTCTAAAGACTTTGTGTCTTTCAGCTTTTCCCGGTTAGGGGTTGCCACAGCGGAACTCCAGTCCGCTAATGATTGGTAGTTGATTTTTATGTGCCGAGTTACCAGCCCTGATGCATAACCTTCAACGAAGGTACACCCATTCACTCATGTCTCCACGCAGATGATGCTCTAACTGAGAATCGAACCGGACAGCGTCTTACTGTGAGGTGACAACGCTATCGCAGCACCACCACCACAGATATAAATTCTAAAACCTAAATACTTAAATTAAAATTTGTTTTGAATATGTAAAACAATGATTCTTACTTAAATATCCTGCAAGATGTGTAGTATAGTTTTAAGATTAATTTTTAAAATATCCAGTGTAATAGATATTACCTTACATATTTACAATAACTAAGTAGTTTTAATTTAGAAAAGGATATAGGTATATACGTTTAAATGCTAATTGACTAACAGCAGTAACCAGCATGTTATGTGGTACAAAGCATCTCTACAAAAGTCTGAGTACAGGAACTTATGGAATGTAGACCACATCTCCATTCTCTTGTGTTTTATTTTCATGCCTCCTTACATAAGACCCCACTCCTACACCCGTCAACTATGTATACTAACTCTTGGGTCAATGTACCTCAGAGTAGGGGGGATTATACAACCCCTTACTCATTCTATGTTTCCCCTGTATTCACTGTCATAGTCTAACAATGCAGAGGAATTACAATGAAGAATAATCATTTACATCCGTGAGAGACAGAAATGTACTGCAAAAGGGAGTGAAACAATGAAGTTATATCTACAGTAGCTAGGGGCAGTTGGATTTTATATATGGAAAACCCATTGTTAAACCACCAGAAACAGTAGCCAAAGCTTTGAAGAAGCTCAGACACAGGGAATTCTCTGCTGGGGGAAAACTTAAAAGTAGTGACCTTACTTGAATTTAATGTATAACTTATTTTCTGGTGGCAGGAGAATATAGGCAAGACTGGTTCAGGCATGTGCTTGCCATTAGGTGACTATCGGTGTGTTGCTGTTAGCTGCTGTACTATTTGGAGCCTTTTCTTGCTGTTTTCCTGAGTGTTTTAGCAGGTGATTTAGCAGCGCATTGTTGTGCTTAGTGGCACACTGTAACAAAGTGCACCACAGCAGGCATTCTGAGTGTCAGGTATAATATATCCCACACCCCCACCCCAGCCCCTGCTCCCGCCCCAGACTTTATCTGTCAGTGATTCTGCTGGGTAAGTCAAAGTCAACTCAAAGTCAAAGTAAACTTTATTGTCATTTAGATATGCACATAGTGCAGCTAAATCTAGCTTAGTGCCCAGTGCAATAAACATGCATACATACAGTGACTAGTAATACTAGAACATACACTTACAGACATTACACATAAAAAAATGTGCCATTTAGGGAATTGCACAGGTAGATATTGCACAAACTTGAATGTTTACAATAACAAGTACCTGTGAAAGTATTGCATAGAGTTGCATAAACAAAATTAATCAGTGCTTCATTTAGCTTTGTGATGAGGCCCAGTGTTCATTTGAATCTGTCTCATCTACAATTTACATTAGAGGCCTACAGAGACATATTACCTACAACCACACAAATTATTACACTACAGTTATCTATTTGTCCCTATTTATTAGCTGTAGTGCATTTTTGTCCTTAACTACCCCATTAGCCAAATACAGTATTTTGTGTCTTCATTGCATCCTTTCATACATTTCTTTATATCCCAATTTCTGTTAATAGCTTTGAGTGTTATTTTGCTCCTAAAATCATATCAGATTCATATACATTGCCCCTACTTCTGGAAATAGCCCAGAGTGTACTTTGCCCCTTACATCATCCCAGGTTTATATATCCTGCCTTACTAACATTCACTTGTTTAAATCCTGCAAAACCAATCCATATAGCCAAACTTAGCTAATATGAGTAATTCTTAATTACTAAATTACTGGTCAAAGATGGAAATTCAGCCTACACACTTCCCATATGCTG
Source organism: Protopterus annectens (assembly GCF_019279795.1). Taxonomy (NCBI): domain Eukaryota; kingdom Metazoa; phylum Chordata; order Ceratodontiformes; family Protopteridae; genus Protopterus; species Protopterus annectens. Next base: position 1,675,626,674 of record NC_056739.1, read on the forward strand.
TCAAACTTTTACCACTTGGTATACTTAGGCACTGTAGCAAATGCCTTATTCTTACAGATAAAGGTCTCTTACACACCATAAACAGTTTAGTCTGTGAAAATTGCAAATATTTAAATAACCTGGATACACCCTTCTCATAAAATAACATTAACTGTGAAACTTATTATGGCCCTCAAAATTACAATGGAACGCAATACTTGGGGGATCTAAAGACTTCCACCACAACCCAAACAGCACTCTAAAATGTTGTATGCTGAAGTTGTAAAAAAATACTCCTTACAAAAGCCTCTTCAATCCAGGCAGACTAAATCACTGTATACATCCAATACCTCATTCTCTTCACATACACCTATTAATAGGATCACCATGAATCAAATCACTGCCAAGTCTGCTACACAAAATGCCAGTAATAACAAAAATTTCCTACAGACAGGTTACTCTGTAGTTATGTACACAGATTCACTTCATACCAGGCTCTAATGACCCTTCTCTTGACAAAATGACTATAACATGGTTGTGAGTTCATATGGAAATGAAACATGAGGGATATGCAGGAACACATGTTGGAACTTGGAATGTTGGAACTTGGAATGTTTGCTTTTATTTTTTGTATTTGGTATATTTTAAATACTGTAGTTTGTTTTCTTTACCTTGTGTTGTACATGCATTCTGCTTTAACAGCATATTAAAACTTCAAAAGAGACCACAGCTGTCTCTCTCTTCTGAGTCAGGCAGAATTTTTTTTCCCGCCCTGCCACCATGTCATAGTTGTCTTGTTAAATACCACTGTCTTTCTAGTTGCCTGCCTCTTATGTTAATCTGACCATATATCTCATTTCCTCTCTACTTTCAGTGGCTTGTGTGAATAATCACTAAATCAAAAACCCCTCCCCTTCAACTATTTAAATTTATTGGCCATCCTACTGTATTCCATAGTACCAGAATACAAAAGTGACCACCCCTTTCAACCCATCTTGCTGTTTTAAAAATAGTAGCTCTCCACTAAACCTTAACTTTTTAAACAGGTAAAACTTAAGTTACCTACTTTCACGTCTACCTTCTCTAGTGCACACTGCAGTTTGCAATTTTTTCATCTTACTTTTAAGCATCTCTTTGACTAGCACTTTCTCTAATACCTGCTGGAAAGCACTAGGAAGCCTTAAACTGATACAAGCACTCAACTCTCCTTGTTAATAAGTGGAAATTAATAGTAGGCACTAAACAGTCTATAATTGCAAAGTACCTTGCTAAGGTAAGGGAAAACAGCTCCTGTACTTTACAAAAAAAAAAAAAAAAGCATCAAACCAGGCATGTCCAAGGGTCAGCTTCCGGTGATTTCTCCTATCCACCTGGTGAATCTGGGCATACTGGGGCAATGCAGCAATTGCCTCATGTACACAGACAACCCTCTCCTCCTACCACCCAGCACTACAACCTGTGAGAGATGCACTTACATAGCCAAAATGGAAGCAAAGCTCTCTCCACCCAAGATTGTGCTAGACAGTCAAGAGGAGAAGGTTAACACCCACACTACACCTCAAGCAACACATAGCCCTTCTAAACCCACACCACCAACACCTACATATAGCAACACTAAATCCACATATACAGAGGCCCTTAACTGTAACCTGCCCAAGCAACAAGGACCTCTGAAGCTGAAACACAAACAAACACCAATCACAACCAAAGTGTCACATAGTTCAAAACACCTGTGTGCCACCCAGCAACAGCCCCTAAGGCAAGACAATGTACCTAACACTTTAGTCACAGGTGACTCTATAGTCTGGCACACTGATGTCCCTCTCACCAGGTTGAACAAGGAGAAAATTACAGTCAGCTGCCTGTCGGGTGCCAGGATCCGCCACATAACTCATGCACTCAAGTCACTCCACAACAAGTACAAATATGACTCTGTCATTGTCCATGTTGGAGTGAATGACTTGAGACGTACCTCCCTGGACTACATGAAAATGGACATGGAAGAGCTCTCGGATCATGTGGCCCAGGCAGGTATGACCCTAGCCCTGAGTAGCATCCTGCCTTCGCCCAGAATGATACCACAATATAAGGACAAAATGACTGACTTCAACAATTGGCTAAGCTTCTGGTGTCATTCAAAGGGGATCCAGTATCTGTCTGCCTGGGACGACATGATTGACAGACCACGATGCTTTGCCAGAGATGGTCTGCACCTGTCGCCTCTGGGATTCAGGTTACTGGCTAAGGCTCTTGCCACCCCTATAGTGCCTTTTTTAGGCAAAGTTCAAAGAACAAAACCACCACCGTACAGGTACAAGCATGCAAAATCTGAAGGTAATGCTACTCAATGCTAGAAGTCTAAACCTCAAAATGCACTCTCTCGAGGCACTCCTTCAAATGGAGAACATCCATATCTGTGCAGTAACTGAGACCTGGTTCAAGGCTCCAGAGAGCACCCCTGCAATACCAGGCTACAACTCTTACCACACTTTTTGGCCACCAAAGCAGGACCGAAACACTAAAGGTGGAGGAGTGTCAATATTCACCAAGGATATTCACACCACCAGGCTAGTTGCCCAACACAATGTGTCTGACATTCTCCAGGTGCAACTAACACTAGGTAAGACTGCAATCCAAATTGTAGCTTGCTACAGATCCCCCACCATACCCCAAGATTCTCACTACACCTTTCTAAACATACTGGAAAATATTAAGATAGAACCAAACACCCTAATACTGGGTGATTTTAACTACCCTGCCATTAACTGGGAAAGCTACTCATGTACCAACACCTTTGCCCAACGGTTCTTGGAATTCATAAATTCCAACGCCCTGGATCAACTAATCCATAGTCCCACCAGGGGCTCCAATATCCTAGACCTGGTCATTACCAACATGGGAAATCGATGCTCACACCTATGGGTCACCCCCTCGTTAGTCACGTCTGACCATAAGCTAATCACCCTTAACGTCCACATCCCACCCCCACCCTCAGTAAGGAAACCTCCATAAAAAAACTTCTCCAAAGCCAACTTCATGCTACTCAAGTCAGAAGTGACAAACTTCATGACACCCATGCAGACGGGAGCTGAAAGTTCAACTGCTGAATCCTACACTAAGGCACTGTACGAGCACATCCACTCATGCATAAATTGTGCCATCCCAAATAGAACCAAGATGCTCTCATCCAAAAAAAGAAGCCAATCTGGTGGTCCCCTGCCATAAACAAACTTTACAACAAAAGGAAGATACTGTTGCAGAAAAGAGGAAAATCCCAGGATGCAAAAAACTTCCTTACCAGCCTCAGTAAGAAACTGAGATCCCTCATAAAATCCTCCAAAGCTAGTTATGAAAATAAAATTGCCAAAGATTTCAAAGACAACAACAAGGCATTCTATAACTATGTCAAGAATCTAAATGGCAATGCTCAGATATGCTCTGAGCTAAAACAGAATGGCATTAAATATACTGATCCCAAGGATATTGCCAATATTCTGGCAGATCGATTCAGTGCCAACTTCACCCCCCTCTCACCCCTTAAATGGCCCATCTCAATACCGGAAGATTGCCAAATTCTGGTAATAACGGCCACACACGTAAAAAACGCACTCTCCAAAGCTAAGAATACAGCATCCATGGGACCAGATGACATCCCGGGCTGTGTACTACATGAACTACAATATGAACTGGCACCTCACCTAAGTGTCATGTTTAATCATAGCCTCACCTCAGGTTTCATGCCCACTGAGTGGCGCACAGCTACAGTTATCCCACTCCACAAGGGGGGATCTACCTTGGATCCCGGAAACTACCGTCCCATCAGTCTGACAAGCCTTCTCTGCAAGGCCATGGAGCGTATTATCATAGAACCTATAAACAAAGACATTGGCAACCTTCAAACCCTGGACCCCACCCAGTTTGGGTTCGTGAAGGGCCGATCTTGTCTCCTGAACTTGACTGACTTCTTCGAATCAGTCTCCAGAGCCATGGACAAGGGTAAGGTGGTCCACACAGCCTATCTAGACCTTGCCAAGGCCTTTGACACCATCCCCCACTCTGGAATCATAGATAAACTTACTATGCTGGGCATTAATCCCTACGTCACCCAATGGGTTGCTAACTGGCTTACTGATAGAACCCACACTATAAAAGTAGCCGACTCCAAATACAGCTCCAGACAAGTGACAAGTGGAGTACCTCAGGATTCAGTCCTGGGACCGCTCTTGTTTGGCATCTACTTCTCAGAAGTACAGGCCAACACTAAGGGACTCTGGATAACAAAGTTTGCAGATGAATGCAAACTGAGAGCCATTACTGAATCCCTAAATGAAGTGGATACTCTACAAAAGGGCCTTACAGAAGCAGATGCTTGGTGCCAGAGCCATGGGCTCAAGCTCAATGTCAAGAAATGTATAGATGTCCTTCAAGGATGCATCTGCAGTCACTACAAATGGGTTGTCCTGTCGTCAGGCAGCCCTTCGGTCGGCCGGATTCCAAAGTCTGGGTCCGGCTTCGGCTGGTGTCGCACTTCACCCAACGTCATTGCGGCAGTTTTCGGGTATAAAGGCATCAGCCGACGCCATTTTCCCCAGTCTTTCTTGCCGCGTGGCGCCCGAAGCAGAAGCTGTTCGCAAGTACCGGTCGGTCAGATCCAGGGATTACTACTACCGAATACTACTTCGAAGACTTCTATAAAGCTAAGTACCCCGTTGGGGACTCTTTCTTGCCTCAGCCGATGTCAGAGAAAGTTAATAACTGTTTATCTTGTGGGAAACAAATACATCATAAAGATTTCCACTCCTATTGCATACACTGTTTAGGCCCAGACCACGACGTAGCAGCTTGTCTAGCCTGTGCTTCTTTTAACCGGCGGACGCTGAGACGTCGCTCGGACTTTGCTGAACAGATTTTCGGCTCCGTTTTTGCCTACATTATGCCGTCGGATCCTCCGACTACGCAAATAACCAAAAAACGCAAAGAAAAGGACCGACACTCGCGGTCCGCGGTTTCGGCTGAAACCACGGCCAAGCAATCCGCGAGTGTCTCGGTTTCGGCCGAAACCGAGCTAGCGGTTCTTTCTTCAGCCGACAACTTGCCTTCTACCGAGGCCTCTTCTATTCTGGTAGAAACGGCTTCTGAAATCCAGCCTTCTGTTGCAATTTCACAGGATTTATCAGACACCATTCCACTAGATATTTCTACTCCTGCACGTGGAGCTGCTAGGCCTCCTCCAGCTATGTCTATTAAGGCCTTTGCCAGGGCTAAAGCAGCCAAAACTTCCAAACCAGTGCCTGCCAAGCCCCCCTCTCACAGGCCCAGCACCAGCTCCCATATGTTTTCTTTGGCACAGGATCTCATTACCTTAATCCGTGGATCCCAGCCTCATCCAGACAGGGCCTCTCTCCCTCCTCCAGAAAAGAGGCCTAGAGCAGAGCCCCCTGAGCCAGTAGCCACAGATGATTCTTCTGATGACTCAGAACATTCAGATCCTCCTGAGGCTTATTATTCTCCTTACGAAGACTCCGATGCTGAGGAGTCCATCCCTTCAGCCTCTCCTCCTGAGGAATTTTCCTTTGGGGAAACCTTGCATGCTATGAGGGAACAATTCCAGTGGCAGGGCCAAGATTTCTCAGACTCAAGAAAAAGGCTTAGGACCTTTCTACACTTACCACAGCATAGGCCTTTAGCTATTCCTCCAGTTCTATCTGTTGTTGATGATGCATTTAATGATGCTTGCACTTCTCCTGATACTTTACCTCCGGCTCCTGCTAAACCAGATAGGTACTACAGGGTCCCGGACACTCATCACCACTTATATAAGGCCCCTTTTGCAGATCCAGAGACTATATCCCAGGGCCCTAAAGCTGTAGCAGCTACTTCTTCTAAAAACCCCCTCCCCTATGAAAGGGATTCCAGGTCCTTAGAGAGATGGGGTAAAAAAGTTTACACCTCTGCTACTTTATCAGCTAGAGCTTTGAACTGCCAATTTCATATGATTCAATATCAAGAGTTTATGCTTGACCAGTTGACTAAAAAGCTGTCCTCTGAAGAATCTTTAGATAAAAAGTATGTTCAAGAAATGTTACATAACATTCAGCAGGTTAGTAACCATTCTTTAAAATGTGGCTATGATGCACTGGAGGCTTCCTTTAGATCAGCCATGACGGGCACAGTTATCAGGAGGCATGCATGGTTGAAAGAACAGGCATTACCAGACCATATCAAATCTAAGCTTTTGGATGCACCTACGGACAAGGTCAATTTATTTGGTGCCCCCGCACAGCAAGTTCTGAAAAAGACGGAAGAGAAAGCAAAATCTGTGCAAACCGTAAAAGATTTCTTACAAGTTCAACCTCCAAGGTTTAGCAGGAATTGGCCCTCCAAGAATTGGTCCTTTCCAGAGTCCTCTAAGGCACAAAGAGGCAGGAATAGGCGTTCTAGAGGCAGAAACCAATCCAGAGGTGCCTACAGGGGTCGCCAGTGGCAGGGTAACAACCAACGAGGCACGGACACAGCCACCACCACTACAACAACTCAATCACAGTGACTTGACGGTGGCACCGCCTACCAGGGAACAACTAGAAGCACCCTTAGGCGGAAAGTTAACCTTATTTTCAAGAAACTGGCAATGCATTACAAGAGAAAAATGGAGTTTGCAAACTATAGACCAAGGTTACAGGTTCCATTTCCATACTCTGCCAGGAAAGAGAGGAATGCCAAACCTACCACCTACTCAAAGGGCAGAAGCTCTAAAACAAATATCTCAATTATTAAGAATGAGAGCTGTGGAAAAGGTACCATCTATGGAGCAAGGGAAGGGATTTTACTCCAGGCTCTTCCTGGTACTGAGAAAAGAAAACAAATGGAGGCCTATTCTAGATCTGTCCGCTCTAAACACATTCCTCATTGTTCCAAAATTCAAAATGCTGACTCTACATCAGCTTCTTCCCATGCTGGGCAAGGAGTCTTGGCTGGTAACTCTAGATCTCAAGGAGGCATACCTGCACGTCCCCATAAGACCAATTTGCAGAAGATACCTCAGATTTCTTGCAGGATCAGAGCATTATCAATTCTCAGCATTGCCCTTTGGCTTATCTACTGTGCCCAGAGTGTTCACGAAATGCCTGGCATCAGTAATCGCTCATTGCAGACTTCAGGGAATTCAAATCTATCCCTACCTGGACGACTGCCTGATACAAGCGGACAACAAAAACAAATTAACAGAAGACTTACAAAGAGTCATCTACCTGCTACAAGCCCTGGGATACACAGTCAATACAAAAAAGTCAAGGCTGATTCCATCCCAAACAATAACTTTTCTGGGTGCAGAACTGGACACATCAAGACAAATGGCATTTCTAACTGCAGAAAAGAAAGAACAACTTCCTCTCTACTTTTTGGCATTAACAAAGCAGAGCCATCTAACTGCAAGAAAAGTGTTACAAGCTCTAGGCTTCATGGCATCTTGCATAATTCTGGTCCCTCATGCCAGGCTTCATATGAGAAAGCTGCAGTGGTACCTAAAGAATTTGTGGTCTCAGCACAAGCACAGCCTGGAAACCAAAATTCCAATGATCCCATGCCTGAAGCAAGAGTTCTTATGGTGGGCTCAGGCATGTCAATCAAACACAGGACTGCCCTTCAGCAAAAGTCATCCAAGACAAACTATCACGACAGATGCCTCAGACCTCGGATGGGGGGCACACATGATGGACAAGTGCATTCAAGGCCTATGGACTCAAGACAAACTGCATCTGCACATAAATCTAAAAGAAATGATGGCAGTAAAATTGGCAATCCAGGCATTTAGACCTCTTCTCCACGAAGGCCAGCTGTTGATAAGGACAGACAATACCACAGTTATGTGGTACATCAACAAACAGGGAGGCACACACTCATACCCCCTATGCCGGCTGGCACTAGACCTATGGGACGTGGCTCTGGGTTATAACCTCCAGTTACAGGCAATTTATGTACCAGGGAAGGAAAACATTCTAGCAGACATATTAAGCAGAACTATAACAGATGCCCACGAATGGATGCTGCATCCGGACATCTTCAAAGCCATCACAAGAAAATGGGGATTACCACAAATAGACTTGTTTGCATCCCCATACAATCACCAGTTGAAGAAATTCTGCACAAGGACGTACCACCCACTTGCTTGGAAGGTGGACTTCCTTTCCTTCAGTTGGAAAAGCCTGACAGCATATGCATTCCCACCACTTCCTTTGATGCACAAGGTGCTTCTCAAGATCAAAGAGAAACATCCGAGGATCATTCTGATAGCCCCAGACTGGCCAAGACAACATTGGTACCCACTACTGAGGAGCATGTCCAGGGAACAAATATGGAAACTACCACTGATCCCATTACTGCTGACACAGAACAACTACAACATTCTGCATCCAAGCCTAAAAACTCTGCAGCTAACTGCCTGGAACATTACATGACAGAAATTAACCCAAATTTATCCCAAAGGGTTAAGGACATAATCCTGGAGGCTCGTAGACCTTCAACAAGAAAGAATTATGCAGCAAAATGGAAAAGATATCTCATCTGGAGTGCTGCAAAGGGCAAGATGTGACACTGGTGAACATAGCCAACATCCTGGAGTACTTGGCTGAGCTCTACCACACAGGCCTGTCCTATTCCTCCATCAAGATACATGCATCAGCTATTTCAGCACAATACAGCTTGGATCCTCCTGTCTTCTCGCATCCTCTGCTCAGACAGTTTTGAGGGAATTAAAATGTAAAACCTCCCAGGAAACCTCCATTGCCAGCATGGGACTTGAATTTTGTGCTAGAAAAACTGACTCTGCCTCCTTTCGAGCCAGCAGCTACAGCAGACTTGCAATACTTATCCTGGAAGACTGCCTTCCTGCTGGCAATAACTTCAGCAAGAAGGGTCTCTGAACTACAAGCATTAATGGCAGTACAACCCTTCCTGATCTTCCATCAAGATAGAGTGTCCATGAGAACAAATCCTACATTTATGCCTAAGGTGGTATCCAGAGTCTCTTTAAATCAGGCTATCCACCTTCCTACATTCTTCCCCAATCCACAGAACAGGGGAGAAAAGCTCTTACATACCTTGGATGTACACAGGCAATTACGCTACTACCTGGACAGAACAAAAAGCAATAAAAAAACTGACCAGCTTCTGGTAGCTTATGCAACAGGAAAAGAAGGAAAACCAATTTCTAAACAGACAATCTCCAAATGGATAGGAAATTGCATTAGATTTTGTTACTCCTACCATGGAAAGAAAACTCCAGAGAACATCAGGCCTCACTCCACAAGGGCCACAGCCACTACCACAGCTTTCTTACGAGGAGTGGCTACCAAGGACATTATAGAGGCTGCTACTTGGGCCTCCGTGCATACATTTGCCAAGCATTATAACTTACCTCTATACTCTAGATCCCGTGCTGGCTTTGCCACTGCTGTTTTGCAAGGGATCCTGACTACACCATAATCTATTCTCATTTCCTCCTCCCCTAGTTTAGCTATGGTATTCTACCCATTTGTAAGGACTGCAGATGCATCCTTGAAGGACATAGTACAGTTTTGTACCTACCATAAATGTAGATGTCCGAGAGGAATGCATCTGCAGTCAGGATTACCCACCCTCCTTCCCTCTGAGGTACTCCTAGGGTACTTACCAATCTTCAGCTAGCTTGGGGATCTATTATGGTGTATTTGTTTGTATATATGTACATACATGTTTATTTTGTGTGTTTGCTCTCTATTATTTGGAAACTTTGGCATTTATCCAAATTTAGCCTACCAAGAGGGCACCTGGCATCTGGGGCAAGAAACACTGAGGAAAATGGCGTCGGCTGATGCCTTTATACCCGAAAACTGCCGCAATGACGTCGGGTGAAGTGCGACACCAGCCGAAGCCGGACCCAGACTTTGGAATCCGGCCGACCGAAGGGCTGCCTGACGACAGGACAACCCATTTGTAATGACTGCAGATGCATTCCTCTCGGACATCTACATTTATGGTAGGTACAAAACTGTACTTTATCCCCTTTGGGAAAAAACATGTATCCGTGAATTACCATATAGGTGGTAGCACACTAAACACCGAAAGTTTGATAAGAGACTTAGGGACACAGGTGGACAGTGGTCTCACCTTCGATAACCACATCACCACAACAGTCAGGAAATCCTTCTATGTGGCACACCTCATCACTAAGGGCTTTCATCCAGAAAAAGGAGGTCATTGTCCGCTGTACTCATCCCTCATTAGACCCATTATAGAATACAATGCCCCGTTTGGTATGTACCTCTCAAGACATCTGCAACAACTGGAAAAGCCACAGAAATACCTCACTAAAAGAATCACAGGCCTAAAGCAGATGCCCTACGCTGACCGCCTTAAAAAACTCCAGCTATACTCTGTCGCATATCGTCTACTCAGAGGCGATCTTTGCTTAACATACAAGGCCATGTCAAACCCAGAGCTGTTGGACATGCTACACTTAAAAGAAATCCCAATCCCTCAGAGCCACACGCTCCAGGGATCTAAACCTTGTCATCACAATAAACAAAACATGCTAGAGGGATAGGTTCCTGACCCAGAGACTCCCCAGACTCTGGAATAGATTGCCCATACATGTCAAGCAGAGTGCCTCTTTGGTCCTCTTCAAAAGGAACCTTGACGATTGGATAGGAGAAAGGACATTCACCCCGGGGATCACGTCAGTCGCCCTGCTAGACAGGGGTCCAGGGAAGTAAACAGTGTGGGAAGAAATAGCCAGGGAATTGTTATGGCTAGGCTTGTATAGGCCCTAGGGCTGATAGCCTAGTACCAACCTATGAACCTATGAACTCTCAATGCATGTGACAAGTGCAGGGAAGACACTAGTCCTGACTGGAATCATTCCTTTTCCAGGAATGATGCCTAGGTACAAGAAAAAGAAACATGGCTTCAACAGTTGCTTAACTAATTAGTGTTATTCCAAGGGGATCCAGTATGTGTCACCATACAACAAGATGTTCAACACTCCCAACTTGCTTTGCAAAGGATGTCCTACACCTTTCATTTCAATGCTTCCACACAGTGGCTAAAGCATTTGCTGGTCCCATAATGCCTCTTTTTTAAGGCAGAGTCCAGCTCATGGACATTTCAACTTAGCTAAATTTGTACAGAACACTAGATCAGATTAAAGTGACTACTCAATGCCAGAAGTCTCAACAACAAATGCCTGACCTTGAGGTTCTCCTGCACTTGGAAATATCCTTATTTATTTAATTACTGAACCGTGGTTTAAATATAAAGCAAGCAATCCTCCGTAGTTAGGTTCTGAACTTTCAATGCCGCTAGACACAATTGAAACTGTGGTGGCATCTCCATATTTGTTAGGGAACACATCACTGTTAGATTCTCAAGAAACCCACAGACTGAAATCAAAGAACTTCAAATCACCCCACACAAAAGCAACTAACAATTTAAAATCCATGACAAGACATAATATTCCAGACATGGTTCTTAGAAATCTATGCAACATGCTCTAGCCCACAGCTACTGCCTTCTCCAAATAAGTTGGGCCATAAACTAACAACTTTCCTTTTCAAAGTCTCTATCCCTCCTGAATCCAGTATCTCAGAATTCAAGAATTTATAAGGTTCCATTATCAGATTCTATGGTAGCACTGATCCTGGTGTTCCCATAGCAGGAAGTTTTGTGAAGGAATTCCACACCCATCTAATAGATCTAAAAAACAAAATATGAAGGCTAGTACTGGACGTATTACTAAAATGAAAAAATACTGTTAGGTTTACTAAAGCAACACAAAGGTCAGCAACTTAAGCCAAGGGCAATTATAAATCCTTTTTCAGTTACATTAGGAAACAAAGTAATAACACTAAACAATGTTTGGAATTTATTTATAATAGTACCAACTTCTCAGACCTAATAAACATTGTCAGCATAACAGAATACAAACTCAGAGCAAATTTTACAACAGAAACTTCCACAGTCTACATATCCCTGACTCCTTTAAGCACCCTGTCATATCTAAGAAAGATGTACTGAACCCACTTTCTAAAACAAAAAATATGTCATCCATGGGTCCTGACAATACACCTCATTGCTTATTAAACAGTACCAAGCATGCCCTGGCAGACCCACTCTTCCAACTGTTTAACCTAAGTTTAGCCATAGGCTTTATCCCTGAAGTTTGGCGCACTACACTAGTGATGTTACTTCATAATGGTTGACCTACCACTGTCCCTGGGAATTATACACCCCCTCAGCCTGACGGAAAGCAATACTTGGGGGATTTAAAGACTTTCACCACAACCCAAACAGCACTCTAAAATATTGTATTCTGAAACTGTAAAAACACTCTTTACCAGACCCTCTAAGATCCAGGCCGATTCACCCCTCAGCTTGACAAGTCTCATCTGCAAAGCTGTGGAACATATTATAATAGACCTGATAAATTATAATATCAAAAATCTTATCAGACTCTACTTTCAGTGGTTTGGCTTTGTCAGGGGTAGATCTTGTATAATGATTTTGGTAAACTTCTAGATGGTTATATAGGCTGTCAATAGCGGCCACTCTATGCATATAGCATATCTCAACCTAGCAAAAGCGTCTGACACAAACCTCATGACGGCATTGTAAATAACCTTAACACTTTAATGACAGATTCCTATGTGGTAAGATGGATGGTAAATTGGGTAAAAGACAGAACCCACACAGTGCAAGTGGCAGATGCCTCATATGAAAGTAAGAAGGTGAAGAATGGTCTCCCTCAGAGCTCAGTCCTGGGACCCCTCCTCTTTCACATGTACTTCTCTGATCTCTAGTATGGGAACCAAGACCTCTGACTAATACCAGTACCACTTCCTTGCAAGCTATAGGTCCCCCCCGTCTATGACCCAAGAAACCCATACTATGTATTTAAACTTATTAGAAACACTAACCATCCAACCCAATACCATATATATGGGTGACTTTAATTACCCCACTATCAACTGGGAACCCTATATGACACCAAACATACATGCACAGAGATCCCTGGATTTTGTAAACACAAACTCCCTGGACCAGATAGTTAATACACCAACCAGGGGTGCAACTATAGTGGATCTTATCCTCACTAATATGGGAGAATGCTGCACACCCCCTACTGTAATGCCTTCCCTGGTAAGGTCAGACCACAAAATGGTCTCCTTTGAAGTAAAAATAAAACCTGGGCCCCCAGCTAAACCTGGAATATTCAGGAACTATAGTAAGGCTAACCTCCTGCTTTTAAGTGAGAACTTGGCAAAATTTCAAGCCCCCATAAACCCTGAAAAGACTGCCACCTATGCAGAACTGTTCACAGAAACCCTGTACAAGCATGTTAAAGGGACACTATCTCGTTCCTAAACTCAGCATCTTGTCTCAGACCGAAGGTGAAACATTACCACCCACTTAGCTAATCACCTCCCTCTTTGTGACATCATGCATGACGTTCTACATTCCCACCCACTCCATGCCTTTCCTTCTAATGTGTGTAAGTGCTCTAGTCCAATCCTGTTTTTGTTCCCTGTGGACTAAGATACCAACCTGTATTTGCGTTCTCCTGTTTCCCGCAGTACTGCTTAGTGATTTTTCAATGGACTTGCTTGCATCGACATACAACATCATAATTAGTTAGCATTTACTTATGTCGACTCTAAACCATTCGTTTACTAAGCATGATCTTCAAAACACTAACGGTCTTGAAGTACAGTAGCAGCAGTTAACTGTCTTTGTTTCTATTTCTTTCCGATATCCTTACCAGTTCTAACTCATTAAACTGCCATTTGCTATCAGCATTTGGCAGCAAACCACTATGGGTTCAATCACCTGAAAGTGAACAGCATGTGTGGATTGTTGATGTTTTCCATCTCAGTATAACAGCAGTGTCATATTTAGGCCATTAAATTACGTTAGCTTTTTAGTACGTCACCGAGTGTAGTCACTACATAATTGCCAGCACATTGCTATACTTTTTCATATAATCAGTCAATATGAGCTGATGCTAAACGTGTCCTTCTCTCAGCATTTGCAGTGCAAGTGCATTACTTATTTAAGTATTTAGGTGCTGAAAGCTGAATTTACTACTTTATTTTTTTTTTAACTATGCTCCCGTGTGACTAGTGAGTACAAATGCCCACACAATGAAAAAGCGTAGCAGTTAAGGGAAATACTAGTTAGCCTGAGCCATTCTTTTGCATTTACGTGTTGTTCAGAAAGCATCTCGATCTGCATCTCAGATACTTGCCTTTGTATCAAAGTGTAAAGACGTATTGTAGAGCAAATACACTTTTAACCACATTCCATTTACATGACATAGGATATTATCTTAAAAAATATGAAAATGACTCTGTAAATTAGCACTTTCCGTAAGAGCTATGCTTTCCTAAATAGCCACATTCAGCCATACAGTACATGTAACTTCTGCAGAGGAAAATTAAATGAAATAGTTTATTTTTTCTGTCCTTTCTGATGCATGTTTGACTGTATTGAATGCCGCTGCTGTAAATTTAGAATGCAACTGTAATTTGCACCCCCCCCCCCAAACAATATCATTCTGCTTATGTCTTCATTTGTGCACATATAATTTGTTGAATTAAGTAATCCAACCACTTGGGCATTGTGATTTGACTGTCAGGTGATAACTGCCATTTTCTTATACAATGTGGGTGACAGAAGGGCAGCAGCAAAAGTGTTAAGAGTTACCGATCTTATGGAACAGGCAAACAGATCGGACTAGTTACTGTAAGGCTGTCAGGAAGTGTATTTTTTTTAAATAAGTAATGTGGGTGATAGAAGGGCATAAGGCAGCAGCAAAGGCATACGTTACAGATCTTACCCAGATCAGATTAGTTACCGTAAGGTTGTCAGGTAATGTGGGTGATAGAAGGGCATAAGGCAGCAACAAAGGCATAAGTTACAGATCTTACCCAGATCAGATTAGTTACTGTATGCAGTCAGCAAGTGCATTTTTTAGATAAGTAATATAGGTGATGGAAGCGCAACAACAAAAACATAACCGTTACCGATCTTACGGAACCGGCAAATATATCGCATTAGTTACTACAGGGCATTTACGAAGTGCATTTTTATCACAGACAGTAACTACTTGTAGACATTTGTCTGGCTGACTACATTCATTTCAGCAGAGTTACAGCTAACCAATTTATTATTTTTGGTCTTTATGAATATTTTTCAGTTTCTGTTCCATTCACATGTAGTGGGTCCATTCTTCCAATTTTGGAACACTCATGCCTCTCAACTGTCCAGATTTTCGCAGAATATCCATTTGACTCCTGTTTTGGCCTGTTCCTCACAAAATGTGTGTTTTCATGGCAATTCTCTGTGTATTGCAGTAACTAAGTAATGGCATACAGTAGAGTTTTAGATGCCTGCTAACACAGGACTTGTTATTCTACCAACTTTCTAGGTTTATAAGAACAATCATTAAAATCCATCACATACTTTTGGATCATTGTCCAACAGCTTAGTCAGGATTTTTTGTTTTAAGAGTTTGAGAGAAGTCTAGTGATGCCATGACATGGATTATTCTTTTATTTGTTTTACTATTAAGATAGCTGATAAATAGTACTGTTGATCAAGAGGATGACAATAGACAGATTCATTTATCAGGACTTTTTTGATGGCTTGTTTGCTGTTGTGTAGTACTTAATTGTGGATGTTTTCTTTATTGGCATTTGCTTACCAGGAATGTCCAACTGGGACGGAACCCATTTTCAGCTGCGGACTGGGGAGAAAAGCTCCTAAGTGTTACAAAACATTATAAGAATAATAGTTTTACAGTCTTTAACAGTAATACAAAAACAAATACAGTTTACATAATTATTCCAAATTAGACGTAATATCAAAACCTTGGATACAAGCTTTATGGCAATCATTTAATACTTTCAAACATTTTAGCAAGTTTATAGAGAAATTTAAGTTAAGTTAGTATAATTCAAATAAGAATTGCAATATGACGTGAGAGAAAAGCAGGCTTATGGTATATTTGGAGAAAGAGCCTGAGGAGAGAAACTGATAGACTTAAAGAAGTGAGTGAATAAGAGTACGGAGATGTAAGGTATGAACTGGTATTTCTCCACATTCAGAGATATAGTTTATCCTGGTGTTGAGTGAGACCAGACCCAGCTTTTGGCTAGGTGGTCTTTCATAATGGTTTTGGAGAATGAGAGTGATGGTATTGACCTGATGGCTAGAGATAAGGAGTTTCACGTTTTAGCAACATGGTGTAAATACAGACAATGGCCAGCATATTTGATAGGTTTGCGGACAGACAGGAGTTTTTGGTCATCGGTTTGTAAGAACATACTAGGAACATAGTTGTGTAGAATGTTAGTTATTGCAGAACAAGCAGATGGATTCTGGATAATTTTATAAGTGGTATGAAGCTGTGTATATGCTAGCTGTTGAGGAAGTTCTGATCATTTTAGGCTTTTGAGTGCTATACAGTGGCTGGTTTCTGAAAGGGTATTTGCTGCAAATGTAGCTACTTTGTTATAGCTTTTCACAAGTTTTGATTTTTGTGAACAGGGGACCAAGAACAGAACCTTGTGGTACACAGGTGGTGACTGTGAGTTATGGAGAGAGAGGGGGGGGTGCCATTTTAATGACTGATACCTATTGGATAGGTAACTTTTGAACTGTAGACAGATGGACTGAGAGAGACCTGATGAGGATACTTTAAGTAGACTGAATACACCCTCAGAAACCGGTGCCTGCGCAGCAGCTTCAGACCCGTCCAAGGTAGAGACATCCGCAGGTTCCATAGTCGAAAAAGCATCTCATGGCATACCGGACT
The DNA here is from genome assembly GCF_019279795.1 of Protopterus annectens. NCBI lineage: Eukaryota > Metazoa > Chordata > Ceratodontiformes > Protopteridae > Protopterus > Protopterus annectens. The sequence goes on from NC_056739.1 coordinate 1,675,643,499, forward strand.
CCGAATGGGTCTCAGTAGGGGCCTGCGAATCTGAAGTAGCAGGTATCAGGGGCTGCGAAAGCGCCTCACTGAGTACCGTCAAACTGGCGACTAGCTTAACGGAAGCGTTGTCGGCAGTTTTGGACCTATGCTTTCTGTCCCTGTCTTTATCCTTAAGTTTTTTCGGAATATCGGTAGTCGGCTGGCTTACCGAAGCCATTTCTGGATAGTTATACCGAGTACCAAAATAATTTGCTGGAAAAATAGACCGACAAGAAATAGTTTGGGGGTTGAATAAGGCACAAAACCGACAGCGAGAAACGTTGTGGTCTGGGCCTAAGCAAGGGATGCAGTACGAATCAAAATCTTTCTGAGGTATTTGCTTTCCACAGGTAAGACAATTGTTAACTTTTACTGACATCGGTTAAGAGCAAGAAAAAGGATCACCAACAGGGTACTTAGCTTTTTTAAAGACTTTGGTTCTGAAACTTGAAAACGAAAATTTCAGGAGTCGGCTGACCGGCACTTGCGAACTGCTTCTGCTTCGGGCACCACGCGGCAAGAAAGACTGATGTAATGGTGTCGGCTGCATGTTTTATACCCCTGATGACCTGACATCATGGAAGAAGAGACAGCATCCGATGCAGGAATCCAAGACTCTGGTATTCAGGCTGGCTGAGGGCTACCTGCAGGCAGATAACCCAAATGTAATGACTGTAACAGTGAAACATGAAGAACATTGGCTTGCTTGTATAGAAAATCGGCTTGCTATGACAAGAAAGTACAGAGTGACTTGTAAGCTGATTTTCTCTGAAAACTCAAATATAACCACCACGTAACCCTATGTTGAAAATTAAGCTGACAAGGTAACTGACAGAGTTCGGTTACTTTTTCAACTTAATTTTCAACATTGGAGTTACTATCAGAATACAAAGTTAAGTGCACTGGGAGAAGGCACTCGGGGTTATCATAATGCAATTCCTATCTTCTCATGGCGTGCTCGGTGTTAAGCACAGAGGTGCCATGAGAAGGTAGTCGGGGTTAATGAGTTAACTGTAGCCTCCAAACAGGTTTTGTGCCTCATGAATGGAGAAAGGCAACAGTCATCCCTTTGCACAAGAGTGCACCACCTACAGACCCTGGAAACTATAGACCCATAAGTCTCACTAGTCTTATATATAAAGCCATGGAAAGAATTATCATGGAGATGATCAACAGAGATATATTAAACCTCCAAACACTGGTCCCAACCCAATTTGGTTTTGTCAAGGGCAGATCATGCCTATTCAACCTGGTGGACTTCTTTGAGAAGGTCACCAAAGCAATGGATGAGGGCAAAATCGTTCACACTGCCTACCTTGACCTGGCCAAGGCATATGACACAAAACCCCACTCGGGCATTGTTGACAAACTCAAGAGGTTAGGTACAAACCCATATGTCACCTGGTGGATTGCCAACTGGCTCACAGAGAGGACCCAGGAAATTAGAATTGGGGAGTCCACTTCTTCAAAGAGGCCCGTCACAAGTGGAGTTCCTCAGGGATCAGTCCCTGGACCGCTCCTTTGTGGCATTTCCTTCTCAGAAGTCAAGGCCAATGTCAGTGGTCTCTGGCTGTCTAAATTTGCAGATGATTGCAAATTACGAACTGTCACTGAATCTCACACTGACACAAATGTTCTCCAGGAAGGGCTGATACAGACAAACAACTGGTGTCAGAAGCACGGACTAAAACTAAATGCCAAGAAATGCGTAACAGTATCCTTTGGGAAGTCATCCATCCCTAGTAACTATCATATTAACAACACACCCCTTAAAGTTGACCCAGTAGTCAGGAACTTAGGGACACACACAGATAGTAATCTAGCCTTTGACCATCATGTGTCTAAAGTGGTGAGGAAATCATTCTATATTGAGCACTTATAAACAAAGGTATGGCATCTAAGTCCAAGGAAATCAATGTTCCACTATATTCGGCATTCAAAAGACCCATCATTGAGTACAATGCCCCCTCTGGTATGTACCTAACCAGGCATATCCAACAAATGGAATGTCCACAGGGGTTCCTCACTAAAGGAATACAGGGCATAACTAAAATGTCCTATGCAGACTGCCTCAAGGTGCTAACCCTGTATTCTGTCTCCTACAAGCTTTTGAGGGGAGATCTATCCCTGGCATACAGGGCATTGTCAGATGGACCTCCTGCATATCCACAAAACAAATGCTTGTGATATAAACAGGTCCTGCTGGAGAGACAGGTATATCTCCCAGAGACCACTGTGTCTGTGGAACAGGCTCCCCATCCATGTGGAGCAGAGATCCTTCCTAAGCCAATTCAAGTGCAACTTGGACAACTGGATGGGAAACCAAAATTCATCCCTGGTTTGGCACCTTTGTCTCTAATGGACACAGATAAACTGTAAATGGTTAATTTCCCAAACCCCTGCTTACACTTATCAAGGATATCAGAACTTGTCAAAGATTTGGGATGCATGGCTAGGCTTAAAAAGGCTCTTGTGGTCATTAGCCTAGTAAACACCTATGAACTAAGTTTTCTGATGACTGCACAACAGGTGTTATCATCACCCCCCCCCCCCCCCGATTCAAAACTCTTCAGAATGACCTTACATTATGGCAGGATCAGGAAAGGTAATTCCCATAAAGATAAAAACTCTCTCATCAAACTAAACAGGCAGTGACTAAGAGGGCTACTCAGGTCAAGGGGTCCACTGCGACGTCAGTTGCTTTTTGTTTTTACCATTAAATTTCATAGTACATTGTTTCGGTCATTTTTCTTGAAGTTTTGACATCTACGTACTACTGCTTTACCATTATTCTTGTTGTTTCCATTATTTTGATTAGGTTAAGATAGCCTCCCAGGTGAAAGGCAACCATAAGGCCTTGTTCAGCTATGTCAGAAACCTCAAGGGCATCAAACAGCAAAGTCCTGAACTGGTGGTTAATAGTGATACAAACACTGAGGCTAGCAACATAGTGAACCTGTTAGCAGACAAATTCATTTATCACTTTATCTCCCTCTCACCCCCAAACATCCCCCAAAAAATACCCACAAACATAATGCCTCCAACTGTAACTAAGGAGCATGTATTGGCTGCATTTGCTAAAGCCAAGAAAGCGGCCTCAATGGGCCCCCGATTACATCCCAGGATGCCTCCTGAACAGCCTAAAATATGACTTATTAGGACCCCTGGAGTCATAATTTAACTACAGTCTTAATAAAGGCTTTGTGCCATGTGAATGGAGGATTGTGATGGACATTCCCCATCATAATGGAGGACATGTAACTGATCCTGGAAACTACTGAATCATTAGTCTGTCTAGACTTATTTCCAAAGTCATGGAAAGAATCATCACAGAAATTATCAATAAGGACAAAGGAAACCTCCTAACCCTGACTCCATCCCAGTTTGGGTTTGTTAAATGAAGGTCATGCTTACTGAATCTGGTGAACTTCTTCAAAAACGTCACTAAGGCAATGGATGAGGTGAAAACCTGTGCGTTCTTCCCACCTAAATCTGACTAAAGCATTTGCTACAATACACCATTTGGGCATTGTCAAACTTTTGGAATTAAGTATAAACACTTTTATAACACATTGGATATCTAGCTGACTCTCTGATAGGACTGAAGAGGTTAGAATTGGGTGAGGCCACCACCAAAAAAAGGACAGTCACTAGTGGACTCTTCCAAGGTTCGGAGCAAGGCCCACTCCTCTTTGGCATCTACTTGCATCCACAACCCCTTTTTCCCATTTTTGCACATGGGGTCAGGGTGTCACTTCAACAGTTACAATCATCTAGAGCCAAGGTTTACAGTGCCGGGTGGCTAGCCCTGCTACTGTAGCTTATCCACACCTCACACTTACCAGTTATAGTCAATCTAGAGTATCCAAGTCAATTTAGAGTGTCCAACCAACTATTGCATGTCTTTGGAATGTGGCAGAGAACCAGAGCACCCAGAGGAAACTCATGCAAACGCAAGAAGTACATACAGACTCTGCTCAGAAGGCACCTCAGCTGAGAGTCAAACCATGGAACCTCTTCCTGTGAGGCAACACTATCCACTGCACCACTGTGCCACCCATCTGTTTCTTGGATGTCAAAGGCCTCTGAAACAAAGTTTGCAGATGACTGTAAACTGAGAGCTGTCACTGAATCCCCCCCAAGATGAGAACACCCTTCAGAAAGGTCTAACACATACAAATGCATGGTGCCAAAGCCATGGTTTAAAACTCAATACCAAGAAATGCATTACTGTACCTTAAGAGAAGCAGGCCACCCTGGGTAACTACATCATCAATAAAACACCTTGATTTACTAGTCAGGGATCTAGGAATTCATGTAGATAGTAAGAAAATCCTTCTATGTTGCTCAGCTTATAAGTGAGGGCATAGCGTCTAGGTCCACAGAAGTCATCATATCACTGTATTCGGCCCTCAACAGAGCCATCACAGAGTATGATGCCCCTTTTGGTATGTACCTAACCAGAAACATGCAGCAACTAGAACATTACAAAGGTTCCTTACAAAAAGAATACAGGGAGTAAACACAATGTCCTAAGCTGATCACCTCAAAGCCCTGTCTCTTTACTCGGTATCAAACAGACTTCTTAGAGGTTTTTCACCTGGCATACAAGGAATCTCTCGATTCAGTTTTGATGAACCTTTTAAACATCTGAACCTTTTAAACATCTGCAAAACAGACAGCATCAACAATGCTACATTTAAAGACCTAAATTTTATTTGCGACATAAATAGGACATATTGGAGAGACAGATGTGTTTCTCAGAGAATTCACATTATCTGGAACAGGCTCCCCATTCATTTGAAGCAGAGTTCCTCCCTATACCTATTTAAGAGCAACTTGGAACAATGGATGGGTAATCGTAAATTCACCCCTGATCTGAGCATATGTCTCTGAAGGTCAGAGGCAGTCACTAAATCACCCCCTATATAAATCAAATTTGTGGGTCAAGAATGAGTTGCACAGCTAGGCTTATAATGGTCCTAGTGGTCATTAGCCTGGTATACACCTATGAACCTTTTACTAAATGGGCTCAAATTAAATAGAAAAGAGCACAATACTGACAGATTTGGCAAACAACCCATTCCCTCTAGTATGCAGTACAGCCAAGGTCCCACTTCAGAATGAAACATTTGTTAGAAGTGCAGCTGATATCCACCAGAATAACATCTAGAACAAAGAAGTACTGTTCCTTTATATCTGCATTGTAAGGTAAACTAATGAGTATAATGTCCCCTTTGGGATGTGCATCTCAAGACACTAGAAAGGCCTTAGGGATTCCTACGAAAATGAAACGACTTAAGATCTTGAGCTACTGAGACTGACTGGAAGAACTACCTCTGTATTCACTACCTTGTAGATTCTGTGAGAAAAGACCTTTACCTTGCTTACTAAGCCAAAAGAAGCCCTGTTGGTCTGGATGTTTTGTATCTCTGAAAGTCTATAGTTCCATTAACACTGGACTTAGGAAAGGCTAAATTTTTACCAGCAGGTAAATAAGATGAAATGGAGAGAGAGTTTTATCAGATATCACCCTCCCAAACTCTGGAACATACTGCCCCATAGGATAAGGCAGTATGATACACTAATGTTCACTAAACAGAACCTAGATGATTGGATATGCCCAGAAATTCACCCCAGGCCTGATTAACCTGGCCCTCCTGCCAAAAGGGGGCACGGCCTAAGGGTGAAGGCTGGCCAGGCTTAAATCATCACATGACTCACATGACATGCCCTGTAATTCCTGAGACTGCCAATTTTGGCAACGTACTGCCATTCACAGAGTGGGGACATTGTTGGCAACTTATCTACGCATCAGTCAGTTTTCTGTCACTTAACATCTGCATTGTGTGTGTAAAGTTGAATAAATTGCTTTGCTACATATGATTAAATACTACAGACTATCACTGCTGTTACTACTGGTCTTGCTTTTTTTTTTTTAACTTATTTAAAGGCTGACAGCTCTAAAAATACAGTGTCAAGAATTTGTAAAATGATCTTTCTTCACCACTGCCTATGCTGACCCATGCATTCTCATAACCGTTTCTTTAATATGGATCTGCCTTGTCTCTATTCCTTGGGGTCAGAAATTAAAACAATGAGTGAGGAGGTCACACCAAAAAAAAAAAAAAAAAAATCTGTAAAAACTAAATAAAACCTCCACCCAAGCTAGAACTTCCAATGAGTGACCTCTCAAACCAGAGGCCTGTGGGATATATGCATATGACCCTTATGAACACCAGGTGTTTCAGCTAATTGGCAATTCTGAATGCCCATGACTTGTTTTGTCGTTTTAATGGACAATTTCAGGCCAATAAAGCCAAACACCACTAGCTGTGTATATGCATATTTCAGCCTTGTTATGACCTCATCAGCACAGCACAAGCAGAGTGTTTAACTAAGAATAAGAAACACAGGAATGTTTATGAATGAACACTATCAAAAAACCAAATGACACCACTATATACAAAAATAAAACAAACAACCTTCCCCAAATCAAATAATTATACTATGACACCATTACCTCAATCAATCACAGCATTCCAAGTCAAATCTTCGTTATAACCATAAGGATACACTGTATTATATTGTAATATGCAACACATTTCCTTTTTTTTCTAAGTTTGTTTAATTTGCTTTATTATTCACGCCACATTTTTATAATAATACACTGTACCAGCTTTTAAACCTTTATATTCACCACTGTGGCAATCCCAAATGTGTTTTACTAAAGGACATCCCATATTTTTCATTTTAATATTTTTACAATGCTCCTTTAATTTGGCTGCAAATGCCTTTTATGTTTCACCAAAATAACATAGCCCACATGGTTACAGTGTAAAATATACCATATGTATTTAAAACAGTGAATTACCATAACGTCGAGTTGCAGAAGAACAAGACGAAAATCACGAAAATTTACATTATTGAACGTTCACATCATTGCAAGTTTCCACCGCGTAAGTAAACACTTGGCCAACATTATATAAAAAACAAACTGAAGCAAATAAAACCCACCGTAGGGAGCTTCACCCCCCACAACCCCCCAACTAAATAGACCAACTCTGAGATCGAACTACAGTGGAGAAAGGGGCAAAGTTCATTATCTTGGCCAACTGCCTACTTTCGCGATGAAAACTTACGATGATAAGAACATTCGGTAATTTATAGTTTCTTGGTTTTTGTCTCACTGTTCTGCAACTCGATGTTATGGTAATTTGCTGTTTTAAAGTAGATTCAATATACCACATTCTTCCATGCGCAAAACTGAACCTTGTACATTTTTGACTTAATAATATTAACTATCATAAAATCCTTATTAAGTCATACAAACATGCACACACTACAATGACCACAAAATTGTGCACTACTACTATTTACCTGAATAATCCCATGCACTTATTTTGCAGGGAATTTAAAATGGCTATGTACTACCCAATCTTGAATACTCATACCCTTACAGTATGAAGCAATAAGTTTTTAGGTAAAAAATATTTTATATGAAAACAGGTGAACACAGAGGTAACTTTTCCAAGCGAGTAACGACTGGAGCTGGTAGTCAAACAGGCGGCAGAGGAGTTCTGAGGTAGGTGCATGCTGACGTCTGCTTTATACCCGATGTCCGTTTATGGCCAACGTACGCTCAGTGATGTGAGCCAACGCATGTACCTATGCAGTATCAATTTAACTTTGGTAAAACGGCCAGAGGTATGAGTCAACCGGAGGTGGACTCCCTCATGTTATGAATACTGCAGCTTATGAACAGAAGGACACTATTTTAGTTTCTCATCCTGCATTAACATGATCACATTATACAAATAATTAGAACACACTTTGTATTGCAAGACAAATACACTGCTTCCTTCAGATTAACTCTATAACATTCTTTGTAACATATTATATTGAACATTAACACTTTACTAGCACTCCTGTAAGTATAACTACTATTATTACTATTGTAGCATTATTTTCCTAAAAAGATCAATAAAGATATTTAGATTTTTGCTAAAGAAATCACTCCAAATGCTGCAGCAATTCCTATATGCCTTCAAAAAGTCACCATATTAGTAAACCTGCTCCACTTGAGACTTTATGTCTTTAGATCCATTTTAATTGGGAAGTTTCCAACTTTAGAGACACATTAGATTAGATTAACCCCTACACTTGGTTGTGTTAGGTACCTAAATGTTAATCAAGTATACCAGTTATCTTAGCTAACACAGAGGGACAAAGCTCTGACTGTGATCTTGACAACTTGAGTCTGAATAGTCGTACAGTCTCTTGCTGCAGCTGGTATGGAAAAAGCAATGAACGACACACATCTGCTAATTCGCATGTTTTCAGAAGGAGAGGGAGTGGGTGAAGTGCATGCCTGGGTTCTTATACCCATGCAAAATCTCCCCAGATGATGAATGGATATCATTTGAGGGCAGTGGCTTCAAGAGGATAGGGCAGTCTTGAGGGGTTTTGTCATTTATGCAAGTAAGTGATATCTTCTTGCTGGTGCACCTGTTGATGATCCATAACAAAAGCACAGAATATGCACAGTGAGGTTACAGATTCAACAGAAAAAGTCTTGAGGGATGCCTGGATGACGGCCATGTGATCAGCTCTTGCCCCAAGGGAACAAATGGTCTAGAAACAGCTATACCCTGCAAGGAAAAAAAATGGGTCATTAAGTCACTGGGAACTGATGACTGGCAGGCAACAGGGTCTGCCTCCACCCCCTCCAAAAAAGGCAAAAATACTGTTAAACAGAAAATGCATACGGACAAAATGAAATGGGAGGAACTTATCCACTCAAAAGAGCAAAAATGTCAAGACATTAAGGTGATCTTAAATCCTCACATTTTTGTAAATAATCCAGGGACTGCTTCTCCATACTTTAAAAAGAATGGCAAATTAGAGGAAAAGTAAGCATTCAGAATTTCTATGAACACATTTTAAGATGAGGATGCTAGCCAAGTATTATATTATAAATAAATGAGGAGGCAGTTTGTCCCAGTGATGCTTAGCCACAACATTAAAAACTTGCAATATACATCTACCAGTTTTGTGCCAGAAAAGACTCAACACAACATGCCCTGGAAAATTTTGCAGGCACAGTCTATCACACCTGACTTGGTTTTGGTTTTGGAAAGGGATATTTATCAGAATTTGGCTTTGTGAAGGGGAGATCATGCCTGATCAACCTGGTTGGCTTCTTTGAGTCAGTCACCGGGGCTGTGGATGAAGGTAAGGCTGTGCATACATCCTGCCTCGATCTGGCCAAGGCCTTTGATACCATTCCTCACTCAGGGATTATTGAAACTCACCAGACTAGGCATCAACCCCCATATCGCTAGGTGGGTTGCAAATTGGCTCACAGATAGAACACACAGTGTACAGACTGCCGACCAGTCACGAGTGGAGTCCTACAGGGATTGGTCCTGGGTCCCCTCCTGTTTGGCATCTACTTCTCAGAAGTCCAGGCCAACACCAAAGGACTCTGGTTGACCAAGATTGCAGATGATTGCAAGCTGGGAGCCATTATTAACTCCCCAAGTGATGCAGACATCCTACAGAAAGGCCTCACTGAGACCAATGACTGGTGTCGAAACCATGGCCTTAAGCTTAATGCCAAAAAATGTGTTTTCATCCCCTTTGGTAAAATCTCAGTTCTCACTAATTACCGCATTGATGGGAGCCCACTGAACACTGAAGGCGTTACAAGAGATCTGGGGATGCATGTTGACAGCAACCTCTCCTTCGACCACCACTTTGCCACTGTGGTCAGAAAGTCCTTCTATGTGGCACATCTCATTACCAAGGGTTTTCCATCCAGGAAGAAAGATGTCATTGCCTCTCTCTACTCTTCCCTCATTAGACCAAACATTGAGTATAATGCCCCATTTGGCATGTACCTCACTAGACACCTGCAACAGTTGGAGAGGCCACAGAAGTACCTCACAAAGAGGAACCTAGGTATTAAACACATGTTATACATGGACAGACTCAAAAGACTCCAGCTATTTTCTGTCCCATATCACCTATTTAGAAGCAATCTCTGCTTGACTTAGAAAGCCATGTCTGACCCAGCTCTGTTAGAAATGCTATATCTAAAGAAATCCCAATCCCTCCACACCACACGCTCCAGAGACCTCAACCTCATTATCACAATCAACAGAACATGCTGGAGGGACAGGTCCCTCACCCAGAGACTCCCCATGCACTAGAACAGACTTCCCATACATGTCAAGCAGAGCACCTCGCTGTCCCTCTTCAAGAGGAATCTTGATGAGTGGATGGGTAATAGAAAGTTCACCCTGGGGATTACTCCAGTGGCTCTACTTGATAGAGGCACTGAACTAACGTCAGGTGGCACAATGCCAGGGCACTTCTATGGGCTAGGCTTGTAAAGGATCCAGGGCCATTAGCCTAGTACACACCTATGAACCTATGAATGTTTGATAAGGACTATAGCTATTGTGATGCAAAAGGGGCTCCAATCTGTCAGTCTCTCCTAATATGTAAATACCACTTACTGCACCTTCAAACTAAATATGGATGAGTGAACACTTCTAATTTTTCTGTTAGATATCACAGGTCTACAAAAGTTATCAAGAAAAAGGCTTGAAAACTCAAGCTCAGTGGAACAATGCATTTTGCAGTAATCATCATCATCAACCTGGAGGATGACATAATGGTTAAGGTGCTTACCTTAAAGACACAAGGTGGAGGGTTTGATTCTCACATGGGGTAACTGGCTAGGCTTCAAATGGCCCAAAAAGGGCAGTTAGCCTAGTACTAACCTATGAACCAACTATGAACCAACTTCTACCCAGTTTTCTACATCATCGGGGTGTCACAACTGTTAACATCTTTCTCTATTCAATGTTACTCACCTATCTTCTTCAACAGTTATGCCTGACTGTCATAGGTCTTATCTCAGACAACCATCTATCTCTTTGCTGGACCTCCTCGTTTCCTCTTGCCTCTACAACTGGAGCTACTTAGGTTTCTGCCTGATGTCATCATTTCTTTGTCTGTACCACAGTTTAAATCCTACCGCCCATATAAGGTACTTTATTGCTATCACCTCTAGCTTCCTCAACTGCTCTGCTTTCACTGCCCAGGTTTCTGTACCATGCAGTCATACATATCAAACCACTGTTTCGTACACTTTACTTTTTAACTTCTCTAGAATTCTTCTGTCACACACTACACCTGACACCCTGTGCAAGTTGGCTACACCACCTCTGATTCTGACATTGACCTCCTAATTCAGACTTCCTTTTTCCTCAACCACCCCTCCCTGATCCTTGAAGCTGTTAATCTATTCCACTGTTTTCCCATCTATCTCATTTCTCAGTTTCTTTTAATTTCACTCACTTGCTGCCATTACAAATGTCTTATATGTAGTCAGTTTCAAACCATGTGCCTTTAGCTTTGCATCCCACTCCCCTATTGTTTGCTGAAGTTCTTGTTCAGCCTGCATATAATGTATGTCACTTTGCTTGCAAACAGCAGCTTTGTTGATCTGTCTCTTCCTACCTGGATGCTAATGTAGTCCATCAGCAGTATGAACCACAGTGGGCTCAAGGTTGAACCCTAGTGCATACCCACTCTACTGGGAACTGCTCTGTGACTTTGAACACTGTTCGTACTTGTGACACAAGGTCCACATACATAGCCTATACTAATTCTACCGATGTTTCTGGTACTTAGAACCATTGCAGTACTGCCCAAATCAGCTTTCTTGAGACCTTGTGATATGCTTTCTTCAAGTCTAGGAATGCCCAAACATCAGGTTGGTTGTGATGTATCCTGATCTGAATCCATCCTGCTCATCTTCCATCTAACTTTGTACTCCTCTGCATATCCTCTCCGGCATTTTCATGCAGTGTGACAAGAGTTTAATACTGCTATACTGCCCATACTTGTGAATGCCCCTTTGTTCATGTACACTGGCACTAGAATGCTTATTCTGTAATCACCTGAGATATGCCTTTCTTTCCATATTCTCTGGTGCCATTTCCCCCAACTCATTCAATGTCTTGATCACATCTGCTGTGACCTCATCTAGGCCTGCTGTTATCTGTTACTTCACTTTCCTTGCTGCTACTCTTACTTCTTCTATGGTAGGGTCCTCCTCTTATTTCACTGTAGCCTATGTCTGGGACAGTACAGCTTCTATGGGTTTTTTTCATTCAGAAGCTGTTGGAAGTACTCCTTCCATCTGTCTTTGATGTCCTGTGAGCTTGTGAGCAAGTCATTGCTGGTATCCTTTATGAAGGGTGTTTGGTGAGTATCTTTTTTATCTTTCTGTCTTTGCTTTGCAACCTGATAAGAGTTTCTTTGTGTCATCTGCTGAGTCCTTTTCCAAAAGCCCATAGAGTGTCTCAGGCCTTGTTCTTTGCTACTGCAACTGTTCTATGAGCCAACCAGTAATCCTTCTTATTCTGATCTGATTTTTTTTATTTCACACTTTTTTCTGCACTGCTTCTTATTTTTGATGACTTCCTGGACTCCTGCATTATACCACCAGCTTTCCTTATGTACCTTATTTCCATACCTGACTTGGCTGCATATCTGTTCTATAGTCCTCAAAAACATACTGGTTTGGGACACTCAGATTCTTCTTCAACTCTTATTTCCTCTTTTTTCTAAGGTGCAAGAGCCCCGTGTATTTCTTTGAACTTTTGTGCTCTCAAGTCAACGTTCAGGTCTTCAGCCTAGTAAATGTTGATCTCAGAGACTTCTCTGATCCCTGCTTGCAGTTGATTGTGGTTTATGCTATGTGCAGAGTGTTTCTCTGGTTATACTCCAATGTCCTTTCCTTACTAGGAAGAAGTCTACCGAAGATACATGTTGACCACTTTTGTATCTGTTTAATGAATGTCTCTCTTGCTGAAACCATATGCTGACCACCATCAAACCAGTTGCTAGATGGAAGTCTAGAATGGCCTCTCCTTTATTCTTGATGTCCCACCCATGTGCATCCAGACAATCCTCATATCCTGTTCTGTCTGTCCCAATACGTGCATTCAGATCCTTCCATTATCAACACCAATTCAGGTTGCCCTGTTTTATCTAGTAGGTCCTGCAACTGCTACATGAATGAATTCTACTCCTCACTGCCATACCCTGCTGTTGGACAAAGCCTAATATTATGAATAATATCATAGCCTTACAATGGAGTCAGACTGCCATGAGTCTTTCACAAACTCTGATGACATCTTTCAATGTCTTCTGAAGACTCTCTCCCAGGTAACCCAAGCTGGGCATCTAGACACCAGACAGACAATAATTTGTTGACCTAGATCTGCTGGGCTTTATGGCAGTTACACACTGGCTAAGAGGGGCCACAGAGCCCCTTCCGCCTGTTAGCCTGGGTCCCTGGCAATGGTTGGAATATGCCGGGTTTTCAACCCACTTATCACCAGCAAATACCCATGCCCAATTTTGGTGAAATTAGTTAATGCAACCAACTCACCTAGAGCTATTTTTTTTACATTATGTGGCTAGTCCTAAAACAACATGCAGTCTGTGATCCATGCTCTGCTACCTAGAGGATACTGTGCACCACAGCTGACGCCCTAAGTGATTGGTCTACACAACTCCTTTCCCAATAAGCACCATCTGGAGTCTGTGCTGCTGACCACAACTCCATTCCTGGATGAGTTTGAGGTGGAAACACCCAGCATGTTTTTGGGAACTGGGAGGAACACCACAGGGACACAAGGAGAACATGCAAACTCCACACTGGCAATGTATGGAAGTCAAAATCAAACCTTGTACCTTGTGCATGGCAGGTGAAGACCTTAACCAATATACCAACTGCGGTCAAATGTGCCTTTTGCAGCACTATGGGCTACTTATCAGTTAACAGAAAAAAGCAACCAGCAATTGCACGGCCTGAACATCAAATTGAAAAACAGCAAAATAAGCCAGCAAACTGTGATGCTGAACAAATCCAATATTTATTAAATGTCAGCCATAAAAAAGGAAAAACAGACCGGTTTTGGCTAATATAGTTACATAGCCTTCCTCAGTGTTAACAGAAACAAAGAACAAATTCCCTTTTATGCATGACATCAACGACAGAAAAGATACAGATTAGTCAGATTATAGATGCTCATTAAGACCCGGTGGAAAAAGTCCACCTAATTTAATTATCCACTTTTTTCTTTGGCATCAAAAATATTGTGCCATCCTGCTTTATTTAATCTGCTGCGCTCAATTTTGTCTATTACCATAAACCTAAAAGTGGCTGTAGAATGTACTAGGGAGTGTTTGTATAGTGCACTTGTGGGCTTCCTAATCCTCATGTCGCTAAAAGGCATATTAAAGGGACCAAATGGATTCCCTCCTCTGCTGCTATACTTTAAGAATATTTAGTTGAGACTGACACCTCATGACAGGTAATACATCAATAATTTATTGCCTACTCTAAGAACAGTGCTTGAATTAGAAGTTATGTACTCACCATAACGTTCCATCTGAGTAGGTGACTTCATTTGGATGCAACTATCGGTACCGGATCCGATCCCAGCCGGCCTTTCAATTTCAAAAGCTTAGGCTCCTCCTCTAGCTCCTCCCTCTACCCATAACCCCCCAAGCTGCCCTGCTGGGACTAGATTGAGTTTGCCTCAAAAACAGTACACTACAGTGACTACTAAAACAGTATATATATATACTCCAGGATAGGCAGGGGGCAGGGAGTGGAGGGTAAAGATTCAAATGAAGTCACCATATCTAGATGGAACTGCTAACTTCTAACATCTAAGGTAACAGTATTCAGACTTCATTTAACCTGCAACCTGGGGACAGAGTCCCCAGCTACCTGAATCTTGAGATGCATCATCCTGAATCTAAGATGTTTCTGATGGGAGGATGAGCCAAAGGATTTCCTTTCCAAAGGAAACTGAGAGATAAATGCAATGAGCCTGCGGCCAGAGGCAATCCAAGATATCCAGAAGGCCAAAAAGAGCACTCAAGAAATGCGAGACTGCCCTGTGTGGCTGAGTCTGCCGAGCCAGGAGCCTAGAATGAGCCAGAACCCTAGGAGGAGCAGAGCTAATAGAATGGGCCAAGTAAGTAGTGAATGCAGCTTTTTAGTTAGACTTTTAAAAAGCAAATTTAGGCTCACCTGTGAGCAATGCTGCTTGTGAAGCTGTCTGATCTGATTTTGTGGACTCTAAAAAACTAATAAACATAAATGCAGTAATTGAATGCAATTTGTATCTGAAATTGTTTGAGTTCTGGGGAAACTGAGGTAAATTGATTGATTGGTTAATATTTGATTTGAAGAATTAGATTCGAAGAAAAATTGGAGACCTTCGAAGGGAGACAGAGATGGGAAAGAGAAAAAAGGTATAGGAAAGGAAGAAAGAGCGCGGCGTGTGACGATCTTGCGGCAGGAGAGTGACATAGAAGTAAGGTAAGATAGGTACTTTAGATCTGTAGAAGCTACAGGCTCGAATGGAGCTGCAAGCTCGCTTGCAGGTCGAATGGCAGCCCAAGGTAAGGCTTGTAAGGTTATGGTACAACAAACTGGGTACAACCTCCTCCAGATTCCTGAGCCTTTGAGGAGGGATTCTCATAGGCTCTCTTAATGGGGAGAAGTCTCAATGTAATTTTGGTAATGGATGAATGCTGTAATTGGTATGGCTGCGGTGAAAGAGATTTAATGCGAACAGGGTTTGTTAAAAGGTGAAAGAGGTCTGTGTAAAAAATTAGAATCTCTTCCATTTATATGATAAGGATCCAAAGGTGGAAGGTCTCTAGGATAATCCAGTCCATGAATCTGATAATGACACCTGGTGGACCCTAATATGGAATGGATGGTGAGCTACTTTGACCGTGATGAGGATGGATGGCTAAATCAAGGATGTGTAAATTGGGAACATGGATCCGGAGACAGGGTGCTAGGATCCCAGAATCAGATCCAGAATCCAGGGTGGATTGATTTTGGGAGAATCCATCCGGTGAACGATCAGAAGATTTTGTGAGAGGGTACAAAGAGGAACCAAACTTGAACCCTACAGAACTCCTGCAGAGAGTCATTTGCATCAGAGGATCATTGGAGGCAGGAGTGCAGAAGCAAGGAGATCAGAGGTGGTGGCATGTACCAAAGAAGGAGACCAATAGGCCCAAGGGGGAACCGTGAAATCTCGCAAATTCCCAGCGGGGGGTTGAAGGAATTCCCTGGTTCAGAAAGAGGCAGAAGGAGGCAAAAAGGATCGCGAGGAGGGTTGAGAGACCACGGCAAAGAGGTCTTCTTCGCTAAACACTGAGTTGAGCGACCACTCGTTGGAATGACAGATTGGGTGTAAAGCTATTTGTCCCAAAGCGCTTATGGTGGATTCACGATTCTCATACCCTCTTGCTGCTCACTGCCCATTGACCATCTCCCGACTCTTGTGGATACTGAACTCGGATAGGACCTGGTTCCTGTCTGTGGCAATGTGTACAGATGCTGAACTGAAAGTTGTGCAACTCTGTTGCAATGGTCCCTAGTTGGCCTTGATTGTGGTGAAGTGTCAATGCACCCAGCACCGCCTCATTTCCAGCCCGGGACTTATATTCCCCCACGAATCTGTCGGGTTAGGGTGGCACTTGCCGCCCGGTTCCTGCAGCACAGGAAAGCAGGAGACAGAAAGGCCCTGAAGGGGGGAAGGCTGCGGGAAAGCCAGCACAGTACCTGACAACCTGACGGAGACAGGAGACAAGCCGCATCTTGAAGAGGGGAACGAAGAACTTGGGAGAACGCCGAGGATGGGAGAGAGGTTCCAGAGAATAAGGCCATCATTGAAGGGGCCATAGGAGGTAGCGCATGAAATAGCAAGCTGAATAGGGCCCACCAGACCACACTTCCCTCAGGACCCTGGCTGCAGTCGAAGGATGGCTGCAGGATGACGCCCTGGTGGACAAGGCTCTTTCCCATTCTGTCTGGGAGGTGGGATGCAGCAAATTGACCTGGGGTTTAGCCTTCCTCCTATGAAATCTATAACTCTGTGGGAAGAAAGGTGCTCCTCTAGTTGACAGAGATGCCTGAGATGTTGGGGCTAATTTGTGCAGCTGAGTGCATGAAGAGCCTAGAAGATGCAGTCAGAGGGGGGCCGCCAGGAGCCAGTCGCCCAGGTAACACAAAGACCTAAGATGGGGCCTAAGCCGGGGCTGCAAGCACTGGCTAAGAACTCACAGCAAGCGAAGGGTGAAACCCTGACCCGGAGGAAGGGCCCTAAACTCTGGCTCTCAGCTTCCAGATTCTGTCCCTGTGTCGTGGACCTGAGACAGATGGTAATGTCGTAGTAGAGAAGAGGTTGAGGGGAGAATCCAGTGTTCTCCCGAAGAGTGGAGAATAGAGGGGGTGATAGATTGAACTCCGTTTGTTTTGGGATTTTGCTTGGCAGGAAAAGATCTAAGACGGTCTTAAGTCCCCGTCGGCTTTAAGTCCTAAAAAGGACCATCTGTAAAACCCTGACCCGGTTTTGCCTTGGGGGCCTTGCTGGGAACGTCTTTTTTTGATAGCTCTTTTTTCTTGGAACATGTGACCTCGATCAAGGCCTCCCTTCTACCGAACGGAACATCTGGGAGGTGATGTACTCCTGGATTGAACTTGTAAGCACCCGCATCACGACCTCCCAGCGGTGCGGAAGAACCCAACGGCCTTGTTGTCCTCGAGAGACGCCCCCCGACTGCCCCCGGGGCTCTGCCTGCCTGCTATGCCAAGAACTCAGGGCCCACTCTATCACCCCAGGTGCTCGGGTCTATCAGAGAAAGGTGGGGACCCCTGCTTCTAGAAGGCCCGACTCCTCTAGGACTCCTGGTTCTCAGGACCAGGTTCTTCTGCCAGGGAACTCCGCTGGCTCCGTTTCCGGACTCCGATCTGCTTCTGAAGGAACCACATCTTCTTCTGTCCCTGCCCAACTTCGGCTTTGACCTTCCATCGAAAGGAGAAGCTTCAGTCCCTTCAGACAGCCTTCATCGGCCAAGGGCGGGCTCTGACCAAACAGGCAGAACAGGTCTGGCAGAACCAAAGCTAGCGAGATGAGGCGCCAGGTTCACAGCTGGCCAGCCAGCCTGTATAAGCCATCTAGTGGGCCTCAGAAACTGGGGAAAGCAGCACCGATCCTGGCGGCTGGCTCTATCTGCATCTGGCCGGGATGAAGTAGCCGAGGTATTAATATCACTGACTGATGTGAGGGCCATTGTGGTGGGAGTATAATCTCTGCCCGGAAGCTCATGACATGTACTTGGCCCGCTGCACGCTGATCCTTTGGGCCATGTGGTTGGGCATCCAATGACGTGAAAGACTGCTGAAATGCCTCAGGCTTTGAGGTTGCGATCCATGAGCCTCCTGGGCCTACCGGAGGGTATCGAGGGGGACTCCTTCGCCGGAGGATCTCTTGAGGGCCTCTCCTGGGATCACCGCCAACGGTGGTGGGGGACACCCAAGGAGTGATAGATCCTTGGAGGATTGGGATCGTGTCCAGGGCGTCTTGAGGTAGGGGAAAGGATGTCAGGACGCTCCCGTAGCTCTGATGGATATAAGGTCCAAGCCCTGTTTCCTGATCTTGGACACCTCCAGAAGAGGGTCGCCGGTGAGGGGCCATCAGGGAGGAACTTTGGCCCCCCCCAATGCAGGGGGAATGAGACGACTCTCGCTCTGAGTGAGGGAGCCCTCCTCCTCACCCAAGATCTTAGTTCATTTCACTTGGGGGGGAGAGGGAGCTGTCCCTTAGTGGGTGACTGGCGGGGAGTTGTCCTTCCTCAGCTGGCCTCAACGTGCTTCTAAGGGGCTTGTCCGCCTGGCTCAACCGCAGGGAGCGAGTTCAGGTATCTCTGGCCAGGGTTTCAAGGAGTAAACTCCCGCAGAGTGGGATCAGGTCCGGAGGAGCCAACTGACAGAGAGGGCTGTCCCCAACCGTGAGCTGGTGGGGGCTCCGCGGATCCCAGCCGGTGCCGCGGGATGGAGCCGCGGCCCGGACCCGTTCCCTTGCCTGGTAACGAGCCAGGGCTTCCACTACCCCAAGGCCGCGACGAGCCGAGGCCGGCCGGAGCAAACGGGCGGTGGCACTGGGCCGGACGCGACGATCGGAGGCGGACCCAAAACTTCAGTCGAATCGGAGCCACCTGGACGGTCTGGGCTCCGAGGTCAGCTCCGTACCACGCTGCTCCGGGAGGAGGTTCGAGGGGATCGAAGGGCCGGAGGCACCCGCTGATGGGACCCATCCGAGGTGGCTGGATTATCGGGCCTGATCATCACCCCATATCCAACTGGGTCCGGGAAGAAGTTCCAACCTAAGGCGGTTCCAGGAAGGAGCCAAAGGGGCTAGAGCAGGGAGGACTCCATGCGGGGGCTCCTCCCCATGGATCTGGATGAAAGGGAGGCCTCCTCTCCTCATCCGAGAGGGAGCTTGGGAGCCAGAAAGTGGACCTGTGGAGGCCACTCGGCGACCTGGAGGGGCGGGGACCTCCTCCTCTCCCGCCAGCCTCCTCCCTCTCCGCCCAGGAGAGAAGGAGGGGGCTGTGCCCGCCGAGGGAGGAGGAGCCCCACTTACCAGGAGGGAGGAGGGCCCGGAGGAGCCAACTGAGGGTTTCTCTCTCGCTTGCGGTGCCACTCCCCAGCTCTCCTAGAAGAACTCGGATGACTCTCAGTCCTCTCTTGAGAAGTACAACCTATGGTTGGGAGGCCAGCAGGAAGAGGAGAGCCTAAGATGACAGTGGAGCCTGGGCAAGCGCAAGCTGAGGTGGGGGGAAGTTAAATAAAGAACCGGGCAACACACCTGCACAAATGGTACATGGCCTTAGACAACATTCACACAATGTTCAAAGGGCTCCTAACCCAACAAAAACTAAGAGCAAAGAAACCCCACACAAGTATAAATACACTGAACATTTAGAGAATACACCCTTATGATAAATAACATGATACAAAAACATTCAGCTAAAACAAAAAACACCAAAGTTGAAAAACTACGAAACCCAAAGAAAGTTAAGCCTAATCACAGGAGTCAGACAAAATAGTTGGAAAGGATTAAGAGAAACTGAGGGAGATCAGTATCTGCATCATGGGATTGTAACTTAACACCAACTTGAAGCAGGAGCGTAAGAATCCAAGGTGAGTTGCAAATGATAGGTCCAAATTACCGGAGGATGGCTTGTTTCAGCATACAGGATGTCTTGTGTTACAAAATTAACTGGCCAGTCCAAGATAATAAAACAGCTTGAATAAAAAAAGAGTTAGCATTAAACACTTTATCATTCACATGAAGACTGCATGCTTGGAAATATCCGCACAGAACATTTCTAACAACTGTAAGGCTGACAGACATGTTTGCAAAAGACGAGTTTATTTGCTGGAGTACTACAGGCAGGGTCAGTGGAGTGCTGCAGCATGTTTTTTTGTCTTACTCAGGATTAAGTGCGAATAGAAGATGAAATTAGTTGCCACCGCAAGCAAGGGATATATTTTAAGCTGTCCTTAGAGATTTTTTTCTATGTATTTTTTTCTTCCTACATCCCTACTAAACATCAAGCTATTACCATGGCTGCGCATTCATTCTTCTCTGAATGATAGCAGTTCATGGCATAGCCTTCAGGCAACCATGAGGGATGTGCCATGGACTGTACAGCCATCAGGCAACCATGAGGGACTGTTCACTCTAAATCCTTAATTCCACTCTCTTGGTGGTGACATAAGCACCCACATCACCAGAGATGTTGCAAACTTCTGTAAACAGGAACACATGCGCTCTCACAGGCACTATGCAAGAGCTACTGGACCTGGCTTGGGTTGCCATGACCATGCCCCTCCTGCAGCTGTGACCTTACTGGCAAGGACCCGCCTTCACCTACCCCCTGCAAGTATGCCAACAGGAAGCTACTCCTTTCCCATTCCCCAACCCTGGCAATTCCTGTGCACGAGCCACTAATCAAACTCAGAAAGTCTGGGCTGCAGTCCAGGCTTTATCCCTCTGTGCCACTGAGCTAGGGATCTTCAGAGTTTTTTCTGTTTGACTTGGACACAAGGATGCTGACAACAGATAACTGGCTCTGGTTCATTTCTCACAGTGATAACTGCAGCTAAGAAAGCCATAATAAGACAGTGAACAGCTGCCATTTACCCTTTACTCAAGAGCAATGGCTTTCAGCTGCAGGAATTTATAGCCAATACAACTAGCTAGGTAATCTCAAGAACTCTTCTTATAAAATGGAGTGCAAATGGGCTATGTATCTAGATATCACTTATGATATTCTTAAAGATGTATAGTTCTATAACACCCTAGGGCAGTGTTCAGTTTTAATTTTAATTCACAAATGAGGAGATGTTTGTCTACACAGCAGAACTTTTTACTAGGTTCTTTGTGTTTTATTAAATGTTGTTGTTGTTGTTGTTGTTGTGTCTTTCGGCTTATCCCGGTTAAGGGTCGCCACAGCGGAACTCTGGTCCGCTAATGTTTGGTAGTGGATTTTTACGTGCTGAGTTACCAGCCCTGACGCACAACCTTCAACGAAGGCACGCCCATTCACGTATGCCTCCACACAGAAGACGCTCTAGCTGAGAATCGAATGGGACAACGTCTTGCTGTGAGGCTACAATGCTACCGCAGCACCACTACCGCGGGTCTTTGTGTTTTATTAAATGATTAGATGAATTTCAAGTTCTGATGAACAGGATACTCCAGCTGTAGTTAGTTCATAAACAGATGATCCTTAAGGGATTGTATTCAGTAATGCAAGCAAGTAAAACAAGGATTGTCAGTTTTTTTTTTGTAACACTGACTTTAGAGTTTCCTTTTTTTTACTCCTTATGGAAAGAACTTAGTTTTGTATGCTGAACCTACGTCACTTCCAGTGTTAACATGTCAATACTTTATTTTCTATTAACTGATAAGAATAAAGACTGATGGTATGATTGTCACATGCATGTCACTGCATTTTTTCAGCTGTCTTTTTAAAATTGAACACATTACTGCTAAAAATATTCTGCTAGGGTTATTGAATGCAAGTAAACTGACAACTGCTCATCAGATATCCTCCTTCAACGTGAAAAAAAGATCATATTACCACATCTAAATCTGTGATTAGTACCAGTCCTCCATCTAACTTTCACTGTCATTTAGAACACTGTTGTAAAGGCAGTTAAAATATGCTTACTATCTAAGACTGAAATTTAAATGAATGAAGATCACAAGACTGAAATAAAATCCTGAGAGTTACACTAAACTGAAATTCAGAATCTTAAAGTAATATTGATTCTATACATGAAACAAAATATACATTAACTTAAAATTTTTAATGAATATAAATAGTATTTTATATAGGAAGAAACCTCCTTACATCTCCCATGAGAGGGCTGTATCTCAAATACTGCCTAATAACTGGTTTAACAGAAAAAGCATCTTTTGTTTAATTTCAGTTGGTGTGTTAAACTCGTGTTTTGTACCTATTTGCATAAACACATCCAGTATTACAGGATTTTGATTTTCAGTCCTTCACAGCTTGCAGGCATACCTCTCAACTGTTCATATTTTTGCCTCTTATTTGTTGGTTTGTTCCTCATAGAATTTATGGTTTCCTGACAAATCAGTAAGGATTGAAGCCACTAAATAATGATACAAATTTGACTTTCAAACTTTGCATACTTCAGAAAATGCACGTGAATACAAAACTTGTTATTCTAACAACTTTCTAGGTTTATAACCATAATATTTAAAGTCTGTGCTTGATAATGGCCTCTAACCTTCACTACATTTGGCTTTTTTCCAAAATTGTTGCACTACAAGGTTGACAGATATGCTTTCAGGAATTCTGGAGTCAGTCAAACAATCTTCAGTTATTTGAGCTTCAGTCTTGTGACAGGGATCCAGTTAAAACAAAAACACTGCAAACAAAGCTGCACTTCAGCTAGAATATCAAAAGGATATTTTCACTAACTTGATGTGAAAGTAAAAGAAGTACTTACACCATGGACTTCTCTCTCCGTAGAAAACAGTGAAGTCTGCAGTAGGGCTAGCAATACCTAGTAAAAAGTAACAAAGAAATTATTCTTAAAGAAAATGAAAATAAAACTGACAACATTTAAGGACTTCTAGTACCATGACGTAAACCCATTTGCACCACTGGCTCACATTAAGAACGGTATTCGAACCATCAAGTGGCAAAACAGATATATCAAAATACTTAATGTTTAAAGTTTCTGGTAACAATAACGTTCCTTCTCATACAGAATGTGTTATTGAGTAACTGAAAATAATGCAACCTAGTCATGACCTTCCTGCTCTGAATTCATGTTGCCAAACATTGAGTTCTCAAATTACAGGCCCTTAATGCTAAATTAAACAAAGAAAATGAATTATGAGAAAATTAAGAACTTTTAACGATTCAGGCATACTGTTTTATTCATTATTCTTTTCATAGTTGCTTTAGTCACAATGTACATTTCTGGGGGGTATAGTACTTATCATCTGACTTCAAAATGCCAACTCCTGGAGCTCAGCAGTAGCTTGGTCCTTTCTCACCTGTTAGGGTGGTTCCCATGTAACACAATGGTTATGTCTCCCTGTTCTACAAAGCAAACTGACTGTTGTCTTGGCAGTGCACATGACAGTTAACAGCTGGACATCCAAATGGTTGAACTGCCATCATATTAATGAAGGAATAAGGAGATTTTTAAACCTCATCCCTTCATGCTATCATGCATTCAAAGCAACTCTTTCTAACTGTGTCTGCATAGGCTATAATCACAAGTATACAACCAGTAAACATTGTAATTATACCTTCATGTTTGTGGTTAGCCCCTAAAGTGGGAAGATCCTCCCCAATCCCAACAAACAGATGTGGCGGCTTTGATTACTCAGCCCTTATCCCCATGTTATCCTCTGTGGACACCTCCGCAACATCCAAATGATCTTCTGTTACTAGACCATTCACCTCACCCAGCTTATAGTGAATGCAGATCCTCTGAACCTTGCAACACATTTTAAATGCAATACTGCCAAAGTAACCTGAAGTAGAGAACTACACAAGGTGCTGTGCAGTACCTGCATGTACACAGTATACAATAACCTAACAACATTCCACATTTAAGCACAGAAACAGAATGAAACTCAGCTACATGTATTTAGCTCATGAAAACCAGAGGTACAGCACATTCAGGATCATTCTCTTAGCTTGACTACGCATAGCAAAGCAGCTTTCAAAAGTATATATTAGTAAAAAGAACAAGTGATTTGCTGCGAAAATATCAACAAGCATTAGACAGCAATGAATGAAGACTACAACAGAACCACTATGAACCAGCAGCAATAATGTTTCAAGATGCATTACCCATGAATGATAAAGCATGACAGGGTAAAGGAGTGGAAATTACATTAAATCTTTGCAGTACATCTGCTTTATAAGACAGTACCTATGGGGCTGACAAGGTGGCAGCCACCTGTAAGGCTGCAAAACAGAATGCAGTAGACCTGTGTAAAAAAAAAAAATTCAACCTAATAACTCTAATAATTTATAACTCATGGTATTATTACTTGTAAAGAGGATATTCACAGATTATTTAAACAGAATTCAGTAAACCCCCAAGGCTCATTAACTTGTGAAAGCGGTCCCTCCACAGATTTCTGTTAATGATAATGTGAGGATGGCCCACAATTTGTCCAAGGACTCAGCAGCTGTCCAGAAGCCATCATCTACAAGTTTCACTTTAACAGCAAAATAAGTGATGAAATTTCATAACTCTGATTCATTCTGTTAACAAATTTAAAGCAGCTGAAACGTTATGTTTAGTTCAATTACAAAAATAATTATTACAGTGTAATTCTGTGTATATGAAGCTCTTGTTCCACCCTTAAAATTTTTTCATCAAAGCCTCTCACGCCTGTCTACTCCACAGACAATGCATTTTACCAATGAGTTAGTCCCCCTACTTATTTGACTTAAACTACCCACCACACCTTCCATAGCAAAATACACAAACTCCCTCTACTGTAACTTCTTAAAACATCCTCTATTACCTAACCTATTATCCTCTTCAGCCCACCCATTGCTACCCCTCCTAACCTACATACTTATATTATGCCAGAAATTCGTGCATCTCCATCCTCTCCCTCCCATTCACATAAAGAAATAATATGATTCCCACAACCACCCCTGACTTCTTTACTAAATATCCTCCTAAGCTGATTATATATTGAAACCAATCCAGGTCCCTGCCTACCCTACACCTTCATTAACACAACCACACAACAAACTAAGATGATTTCTCTGCTTAATCTAGCAGAAGCATATCGGCGTCAAGCAGGAATGGAAATCAAAACAGAAGTAGATAAAAATCAGGCAGCAACTGAATGTGCGAAAAAACAAAAGAAAGAATATAAAGTACACAAATGCATGGATCTCGCCATTCCCAAAAGAACCAAGACACTCTCCTCCAAAAAAAGGAAGCCAATCTGGTGGTCCCCTGCCATAAACAAACTCTACAACAGAAGGAGGAAACTAATGAGGAATAAGGTGAAGTCCCAAGACTGGAAAAACTCCCTGATCTGCCTCAACAAAAAGTTGAGATCCCTCATCATGTCCTCTAAAGCTAGGTATGAAAACAGAATTGCAGCAAATAGTAAAGACAACTACAAGGCCTTCTATATTTATATAAAGAATATCCATGGCAATACCCAGATTTGCTCTGAGTTACTGCACAATGGTACCTCTTATACTGAGCCAACAGATACTGCCAGTATACTGGCCAACAGATTCAGTGCCAACTTTACCCCCCCCCCCAAAGGACCAATCACAATACCAATAGATTGTCAGGCACCCAGTATTACTGCTGCACAGGTTAAAACAGCACTGTCCAAGGCCAAGAATACAGCTTCTATGGGACCTGACAATATCCCTGGTTGTGTTCTACATGAACTACAGAGTGAACTGGCACCTCACCTGTGTGCTCTGTTCAATCACAGCCTCACCTCAGGCTTTGTCCCTGCCGAAAGGCGCACTGCTACAGTTATCCCTCTCCACAAAGGAGGAGCAACTACAGACACTGGGAACTATCACCCCATTAGCCTGATGAGTCTGATATGCAAAGCTATGGAACGCATCATCATGCCTAATAAACAAGGATATAGGGAATCTCCAAACTCTGGATCCCACACAGTTTGGTTTTGTGAAGGATAGATCATGCCTGCTCAACTTGGTCGACTTCTCTGAATCAGTCATCAGAACTGTAGATGAAAGCAAGGCAGTTCATACAGCCCACCTTGATCTGGCCAAGGCTTTTGATACCATTCCCCACTCAGGAATCATAGAAAAACTCACTAAGCTTGGCATCAACCCCTATATAATTAGGTGGGATGCAAACTGGCTCACAGATAGAACCCACAGTGTGAAAGCAGCTGACTCCAAGTCAGACTGCCAATTAGTCACAAGTGGAGTCCCACATGGTTCGGTCCTGGGTCTTCTCCTGTTTGGTATCTACTTCTCTAAAGTCCAGGCCAACACGAAGGGACTCTGGCTGACAAAGTTCACAGACGATTGCAAATTGGGAGGTATTATTAACTCCCCATGTGATGCTGACATCCTACAGAATGGCCTCACTGTGACCAACGACTGGTGTCAGAACTATGGCCTTAAGCTTAATGCCAAAAAATGTGTCATCATCCCCTTTGAGAAAAACCCGGTTCCCATGAATTACCACATCAATGGTAGTCCAATGAACACAGAAGATGTTAAATGAGATCTGGGAACACAGGTCGACAGCAACGTCTTTTTTCATCACCACATTGCCACTGTGGTCAGAAAGTCCTTCTATGTGGCACATCTTATCACTAAGAGTTTTGCATCCAGGAAGAAAGAGTTCATTGTCTCCCTCTACTCTTCCCTCATTAGGCCAATCATCGAGTACAATGTCCCATTTGGCATGTACCTCACTAGACACCTGCAACAACTGGAGAGGCAGCAAAAGTACTTCACAAAGAGGATCCTAGGCCTTAAACACTTGTCCTATATAGACAGACTCAAAAAACTTCAACTATTCTCTGTCTCATATCGCCTACTTAGAGGCGATCTCTGCTTGACTTACAAAGCCATGTCTGACCCAGCTCTGTTAGAAATGCTACATCTAAAGAAATCCCTCCGCACCACATGCTCCAGAAACCTCAACCTCATTACCACAATTAACAAAATATGCTGGATGGACAGGTTCATAACCCAGAGACTGCCCATGCTATGTAACAGACTTCCCATACATGTCAAGCAGAGCACCTCACTGACTGTCTTCAAGAGAAATCTTGATGAGTGGATGGGAAACAGAAAATTCACCGAGGGGATAACACCAGTGGCTCTACCTCGACAGAGGCACTGGGAACTAAGTTCGGCTGGCACTATACCAGAGTAATCCTATGGCTTGGCTTGTAAAGGCCCCAGGGCCATTAACCTAGTACACACCTATGAAGGACCAGATGAGAAGGCAAAAAATGTAGAAAATGCATAAATATGGTTGCAACTATAGAAAACGTCTGGAAGAACCTCATGTTGATCAGGAACGAACACAAGAATGGTTAGGAAGAGGCGAATTACAACCAAGAGATGAAAGGTTAATATTGGCAGCCCAAGACAGTGGGCGATGTACATGCTGGTTTAGAAAGTCCATTGAACATGTGGGAGAAAGAGACAAATGTAGGTTTTGTAAAACAGAACTGGAAAGAGTCACATACCTCATTGCTGGTTGTGATATACTAGTGTCAAGGACTGTATACTGAAAGGCATAATAATGTAGCAAGACTGTTGCACTGGGGATTTTCCAAACATTATGGCATTGAAGTGGCTGAAAAACACTGGAAACATAAGCCACAAAGCATCATAGAAAATGGTGAAGTTTATATCACGTGGGATCACCTATTATCAACAGTTCAAAAGATAGATGCTAGAAAACCAGATATAGTGGTCCATGAAAAGAAGACAAAAGTAGCATTGATCAGTGAAATCACCACACCCAATGACTACAGTGTGCTGCGTACAGACAGACACAAAGTCATAAAATATCAGGATCTGCAGGCAGAAACGAGAGCAATGTGGAAGAAAGATACCCAGACAGTTCCAATAGTAGTAGGAGCAATGGGTCTTTTAAAAAAATCTACAATTGTATTTAGATTTGTTACCAATGCATGTAACCCCTTACGAATTGCAGAAGGAACTAGGCACACTGTGGGTGCTGCGAAGAGCACTCCTGGCTGACATTAAAGATTGAAACAATACTAATTTCATGAATTTCAATCATACTTTGACTTAGGAATGGGGTCCATTCCTATCATCGTATTAGAAACCCAAAAGATTTGGAGAAATTAAAAAAGAGCAAACTAACATTTGTCTCCCTCAATGCAGAGGGCATATTTAAATTACAGCAAATCCAAGTCCTCTCCACACATACAGCTAACATAATTATCACATCAGATTCCTGGGTAAAACAAAATACTCCAAAACTAAAAGCCCACTTCACGGAGTACTCCTACCTTTTCAAGACCTGACCAGGAACAAAGTAGGGAGAGGAACCATTCCGTCTTTTCAAAAGGTACACAACATCCAATCACATACACAACACATATTCCTGCAGGATCATGACCACAACAGGCTATCCATTAACCTAGCAGATAAAATCAAAAGTACACTAATCATCACTACAGCTATTCTACCCCTACAACTTCCCACAGGAAATTCCCCAACTTCTTCAACAACCTCTTCAGCATAACAAATCCTAAATCAATCATCAACCTGGACAACTTCAGTACTAATCTTCCAATCTCCCTTACCTCTGATGCTTTAGAAAAAATTGTCAATCATGGGCCATGGCATATCTCAAGGTGTCAGGGGCCACTAGACCTAGCTTTGTATCAATTAACCATTCCCTCCTTAACCTTCTGTTAAAAAATAAACCCAGCTCAATCTCAAAAATAACAAAACTGATTAGGCCACTGGTTTTATGGGGGCGTAAGCAGTTTTGTTATTCCTGAGTACAAAATGCAATTCACTACACTAAGACATCTTGTCAAAAAAGCCAAAAGACTGCACAGAGCCAACTTCCTGTCACAAACTTCATCTCATTTTCATGTAATCCAGAAGAAATGCTGGAATCTGATGAACAATGTAACATACCACAAACAGCTTAACAACTCCCTAAAAGAGAAGCATTCATATCTCACCTCAAGAATTTCTATATGAATTTTCCAAGCACTTCAGTACATCGCTCACCAGTCATGATACCAGTTACACACACCCTTCCCAGACACCTACACCTTCCACTTAATTTCAAAAAAGACATAACTCAAAGAGGTGGCAGCCCTCCTTAAAAAAATCCATTTGCTGCTTTCATAGAGGCTGATAAACTGAAGCCTAGTTCATCACTATTTTCAAATGAATGTATCTTGCACACTCTTTCGATCCTCTATAATATCTGCCTAAACAACACCTTCATGCCCCCAGTGGAAGACTGCTAAAGTGTAACCACAAAATACAGGCAAAATATTTGAAAATATCATCTACAACCAACTTACAAAATGCCTCCTACTACAATAATACTCTCTCCACACCAACTCAGCTTTTGGGTAGGGAGAAGCATAATGACTATACTCCATACCTTCACTAATGACATCTAATAGGCACCATATTCCTTGACCTACCAAAAGAAGCCTTTGATACAACAGACCTCAACTTCCTACTAAATTCTCTTCAAGCAGTTGTCACTAGTCGCCAGCCACACAGCAGCTCAATGGTCCATCTTTTACCTCAGTAACAGACAACTCATATTTCACCTAGGACATATATCCTCATTCACAGCCCCTTTGCCCAAGAGTCCCACAGGAATCCATCTTATCCCCCATTTTGTTCTCTCTTTTCAATAACTTGCCTTCTGAACTCCCCTCACATTCCTAACATACTACATGTAAATGACATAATAATCAACAGATACAGTCTCCTCTCATTAATCTATCAAAAGTCAGAAAAAGACCTGTTCAATCTATCAGACTGGGTCCTCTTCCATAAATTGATCCTCAATAAAAAAAAAAAACATGCTTTTTACTACTTCAAAAGACTGGAAAAAAAAACACCATAGCTAAGCCATTTCAGTGACCGCAGAAGACCCCATCGAAACAGTATAACTTTTTAAGAATCTCTCTAGATCATAGCCTCAACCTTCAAAAGCATGTGCAGTGTACTAAGTTCAAAGCTTCTGTTCCGGTCTAAGAAAATCTCCCACCTCATTACCCCGGAAGGCAGACCTGCTACTGGCAAAGGAGTACTCATTCCCCAGCAGCTTTAACATAGACTACCAGAAGTCACCTCCACCTTGAAAAAAGAAACCTGCAGTCCCAGCAAAACACCAGTAATAACATCTATTAGCTCATAACTCTTGCTTGCAAATGAAAACACCACTGTCCCACTATTCAAAAAGTCAAACTGCTCCCTCAGCATCTTGGAAACACTCTCTTAACTTCAGGCCTGGTATATAAACCCACCAACCTAGACACCTTTCCATTCCTTGCAGAAAGAAATGCACACCCTATAGACTATGATCCCACTCAGCACATACTACCAACTTAGAAAAAAAAAACTCAGCACTACATACTACTCAGCATGCTTTTTCCATTCTCTTCCTTAAAATGTGATCTTCCATAGCAAAACATTTAAAGGACATCTTGCTTTTCTGAAAGTTCCACTCAAAACTAAAATCCTTTCTACATAAGCAGGCCAAATGCAAATGCTTCCATAATAATGCAGTCACATAATTCCCCCTTCTGCACTCAAAGCTTCCACCTTCTAACTATCCTCACTTCTGCAACGTATATGACATCTGAAACATCTTACAAATAATGTGAACTTTTCTTTGTTATCCTTTAGATTTTGTCATTGTAGTGTGCTTGTATGTGTATAGCTGCATACAGTGTGTTTTGTTATGCAGACTCTGCAGCTACTTAAACAAATCTGTTAATAAAATCCGAAATCTATCATCTCTAGTCTATGTATCTATATACGTCTTCTATTATTTATTCCTGTGTTTATTACTTTTGCTGTACTCCCAGGCTGAGCCTGAAATACTTCAATGTGATGAGCAAGCCTAGTCCTAAAATAAATAAATATATATATATATATATATATATATATATATATATATATATATATATATATATATATGGGTTTACTTCTAAATTTTGAAATTCCAAACCTCAAACCTCTAAATCTCGACGTTCAGATGTTCGAAGTCTTAGAATCCCAAAATTAAAAATAAAAAACACCTAACTGAAGAAAATCTCACAGATCATGTTTTTGCAGGGGGGCAAGTCCCCCTGCACCCCCCATGTGGGGGCTTTGCCGCCACACCCCCCGCAACTTAAATATACCAACTCCAAGATCACACTACAGTGAAGAGAACTCCATTGATAAATTTCAAGATTCCAAAACTACGAACTTCTGAACATCGGGATTTAGAGGTTCGAGGTTTTGGGATTTCAAAAATTAAAAGTGAACATATATATATATATATATATATATATATATATATATATGTATATATATGGTTCTACCTGACTTCGTCGACAGCGCAGAAGACCGACATCGAATTGAGCTCCAGAAGATCAATCGAAGAAGACCGAGTGGCAGAACATCGACAGTGCAGAAGACCGACACGACGGATGACAACACCAACGCCGAGGATGCCGACATGGGGAAAGGCTGTGTGAGTATCCGGTAGTGACGGACGTTAGGGTGCGAGCAGGTAAGTGTGGAGATTGACGGTCTGTGGGGATAGGGGTGGGTTAAGTGAGTTAGGGTTAGGGAGCGATAGGGGTGGGTTAAGTGAGTTAGGGTTAGGGAGCGATAGGGGTGGGTTAAGTGAGTTAGGGTTAGGGAGCGATAGGGGTGGGTTAAGTGAGTTAGGGTTAGGGAGCGGGTAGGTAAGTGTGCGATAGTGACGGACCTTAGGGTTAGGGTAAGGTTTAGTGTGGGCTTGTAAGGATTTTGGTGTGCTTGTGTTGTGTGTGTGGTTTGTGGAATGGGGATGTGTTTTGTTTTTAATTGTTATTGTGGTGTGTGCAGTGTATGGGGTTTCGTGTTTGTGTACCGTCGGTTATTTCGTTGTCGGTTATGTGTGGTTTCGTGTTTATGGACTGTCGAATATGTGGTGTCGGTGATGTGGTTGTCGGTGTTGTGTGGTTTCGACTATGTCAGGTAGAACCATATATATATATATATATATAAAATAAAAAATAAAAAAAATTATGTTTTTATTGATGATATAAATGCAATCTAAAGCTATTTTCTACTATCACTGTGTGTACAAATTATTATTATATAATTTATAAATATGGAATATTACAACAGTACTTTAAAGCTACATTGTCATAGTTGGCAGAATGGGAGGTCCTTAAGAGGTACTGATGAGGCCTCTGGGGTCTGCTACTGCAAAAATGTTGAAAACCACTGTGAATATTCCTTCTGGCTAAATTTTGAAGTACTGCATAACTCCCTCTTGCAAAGTCCCCCAGTGTCTGCCTCAGATGTCCTTTGTTTTTACAGGAAGTCCTCCCCCAATCTACGAGTACAGATATTCATCTCTTCAGAACCATAGCTGAAACAACATGACAGAAACAGTATCTGTACTTCCACTCATTTCCAATATGCAGATTAGGCCAGCCTCTGCTACAGTCTCCAGCATCCAGTGACATAAAGAGAAGCTGCCTCTCATTGAAAAATGTTGATCATACAAATAATCATGAACAAGCAATGAAGATGTGCAACTTACTGTATGTTTATGATATTATACCAGCTAATGTGAAGAGCATGTTTTCATCGGAACTTCTCTTCAGGCTTGGTAGGCTTTATAATTATCTGAATTCTTCAGCTTCAGGTTTACTTGAGTGCTTGCTTTCTAAACCCATGCTCATAAATGACAGTGTTGTAATGTGCGTTA
The DNA here is from genome assembly GCF_019279795.1 of Protopterus annectens. Taxonomy (NCBI): domain Eukaryota; kingdom Metazoa; phylum Chordata; order Ceratodontiformes; family Protopteridae; genus Protopterus; species Protopterus annectens. Next base: position 1,675,676,467 of record NC_056739.1, read on the forward strand.
AAATAAAATATTGCACTTCTGAAGGATTATTCACAGCAAATGCAATCAAGAGTATAAAATACAAAATGATACAAATAGCACTGAAACTTCACAAAATCTAAAGGATAACAAAAAAGTGATAAAAACTAGCACTGTTAAGTAACTTCAGATTCATTTTATGAAATAGTGTGCAAAATAAGCAAGAATCCAAATGACAAAAAAATTCTAAAATAAACAGCAGCAGCAGTTTCAGAAAGCAAGCTCAGATAATAAATGTTGAAAAGTCCTTATTTTTAATAACATATTTATAAAATGAATAATTTCTACATGATGAATCAGATCTGTGCCTGTAATACTTTGAATTAATTCCTTCCCTGAATGTCTCTTAAATGAACCAACATATTGTTGCTATGTGTTCCTTTCACCTAAAAGTAAAATTGCATGTATCAGGAAGCACATTAAAAAAATCAGAGTCGCAATGCAAAATTTCCCACTGTACATTAATTTCTTTGGTACTATAAATATTGGTTCCATAGGTAATAATACAAGTTTGTGCTGTTTTCAGCAGTTTTGCCATGTTGTCAACCAAATTAAGATAGGTCTGTATAGGTTCATAGGTTCATAGGTTCACACTAGGCTATCTGCCCGAGGGCATTTACAAGCCTAGCCCATAGTTTTGTGGCTTACGCCACCCCTTTAGTATGGGGAACTATACCCATTATTTTGCTGTGCCTCTGTCGAGCAGTGACACTGAGGTAATCCCTGGGGTATATCTGCGATCTCCCATCCATTGGTCAAGATTTCTCTTGAACAAGGCCAGCGAGGTGCTCTGCCTCACATATACCGGGATTTTGTTCCACAGCATAGGGAGTCTTTGGGTGATGAATTTATCCCTCCAGCACGTCCTATTAATAGCCGTGTCAAGGTTTAAGTCTCCCGCCCTTGTGGCTCTGACGGATCTAGATTTTTTGAGGTGAAGCATATTCTAATTCTTTCCTTGCTCAATGTAATTCATTTAATATTAATACTTTCTAATTCAGTTAGACCCCCTAAAATGATCATCAGAAGTTATTAACCCATACAAAATGGACAGTCTGACAGGCTAATTCCTTATGGCAGCCCTTTTTGTATGTCTCTGATGTACACTAGTTAAAATAATACAGTTATTTTCAAAAGTGAAATTTTTACATAAGTTGGATGCACATCTAATTTGGTGTATGTTAAAAGAATTTCTAAAAAATCAATAACTTCAGTGCTAGTCTCAAAGGTAAACTGTAAAAAGTCATAGCTCCTACCCATTTCTTCTATAAATTAATACAATCAATGCTAAAATCAACTACAAAGAGCAAACAATTGATAAAATAGACATATAGCAAAATATTTTTGAAAAATTCCCACTTACATAGAAATTCCTTTCCTATTTATTCATATTAGCAAATTATGCAGAAAATCCATTTTTGATTAATTTAAAACAATAATAGGAAAGCTACAGTTACTGCTGCTCCCACAGTGATATCCTTCATTTGACAAAGCATTGTACCATTAACCATAAAACAATTGTTTGAAGGTACAATTTCCATCAATGTAAACTTTACTTCACTATTAGATAAACTGATCTACTTAGTGGGACTTCCTGAGTTGTTGATACTTCTGGTAACTAGTTGCACACAAACCATTCACATTTTGTTTAGTGTAGATGAAGACGATGCAAAATATAAGTTAAATGAAAATTAGAAAGTATTTGTTGTTGTTGGTGGTTTTTGTTTTGTGGTATCCTGATCTTATCCCAAAAGTTAAATGGGAAAAAGCCATAAAAAATTTGTTGGAAAAACAGCCAATACGCTTTTGAGTGATAATAATAACATCAGAGATACAAAGGGATGGATTCATTAAACTACACCAAGTGCAGCTATCATATATGCAGCGCACATTAAACAGCTCTATGCCAAACACATATAAATGGCAGAATATGCTAATGAAAACGTAAATAGCCAAATCAAATAATCAAATGCTAATTAGCCAATCCTACATGGTGGAGCTATTCATGAAGTTATAAAGCAATCATGTAACCTGAGTGCACCCATTTGCTGTGAAATCCAAACATTTGGATTACAGTCACAATTACATTTACGGAAAAGAAAACATTAGCAATTGCTGCTGCCATTACAAAGCTATATATGCAACAGGCTTTCATTAAGGTTGCTGCTGCCAGACCTCTGCCAAGAACAAGAAAGTTTTTTAAACCCTGTTTGACTTAGTAGGGACTGCATGACACAGAAAACTGTAAAGCAAAACTGTGAAGACAGGAAACAGTATAGAAAATATGTAACCTCTTCCACCCTCCTCTGAAGCCCAAGGTACCTGTTTGAAAAAAAAAGTAGCTAACTGCTTGGTCCCATATGCAAGTAGTTGTATGTCCCTAAGATGAGACGTGTCATGTGTACAGTAATGTCAGTAATACTGTATAACTGTGACGTCTGCGATATCCAGCTATGGACTTTGCACAATAATGTGCATCAAGCATTTTACTTTCCCATACATATAAGAAACTGTAATTACTTTAAAAATGTGCAAAGGGCAGTGCAGTCATTATCACTGGCACAGGCTGGTCATGGGGGAGAATACATCAGGACAAGCCTAACACCAAAGAGGTGACGGTGACTTACTGAATTGTACCGAGTACCTGAAAGTTCTGCAGTATACACACTGGTGTTGTCTTTCATGTCAGAACCAACATCGACATTTGAATCCTCTGCTGAGATATCGGTGATCCCTAATAGTGGACAAGGCTTCTCATTTTCAGTCAGTGGTGTTTTGTTAACAGGCCCCACCCCTTGCAGCTATATGTTCCCATCCAATTTCACATGCCATACATATCATGTACATTATTATGACACTGGCCCTATATCAGGTGTACTGACAGGTATGAACAATGATTCCAGCACCATTTACATAGCTGAACATCTTTAACATCTTTCCCCCAGATATGGTCACAGGAGTACCTGTCACCTCTGTCTCTTTCTAATAGGAAGACGCCATGTTGATTTAGTGCCTGGATGAAATCATCATTTTCTGCAGTACTGTATGGCATGCAAATGTCTTGGGCACCACAGCCCTGTACGAGTTGAAAAATAAAAGAAACTACTAATACACACTGAAGACACAAGTGATTGTTAACAAAACAAATATGTATGTATGAATGCAAACATCAATCATGTGTAAAATAATTTAAAAATGAAAGTACCATGTTAGCACACATCCAGTGAGTGAGCCTTGTGCAGTTTGATTTACGAATGTGCAGCATTTCCATTAGGACAGGATCAGACACTGCCCTGTAAGCCAGGCACAGGTCACATCTTGGCAACCTGTATGAGACAGAATACAGTGACAGGGCTTTCAGTCTTTCCATGTAAGACTTGTTTTGTTTACCCTGTAATTTCTTGGTGAGAAACCTCTGTGGTCTCTTCAGTTGTTCTAGGTGTCTGGTAAGGTACATGCAAAAGGGAGCACTATACTCAACTACTACTTTGATAAGGGCTTAGTATAAAAAGGAGTAGTGTCTTACCATAACGTTCCATCTGTGTTGTTCATCTTCATTCATTCATTACTGATGGGTGTTGGTTCCGTCCTCGGAACCGAGTCGGCCTTATACCAAGCTCACGCCAGTCACAAACTCTCAAGCTAAGCTTTACCCATAGTGCCCTTCTCCCAGTTACCTCAGATTGAGTTTGACCATGACAAGAAAAGCAGAGGCTATATCTGAATAAGTTCCCTACATTGACATTTGGACCCAGACAATCCCCAGGAGCCTCTAGAAAGGGGAAGGAGGGTGGGACGTCATGAATGAATGAAGATGAACAACAGATGGAATGTTATGGTAAGACATAACTTCTTTATCTGATGTAGTTAATCTTCATTCATTTCTTACTGATGGGACAGATTCCCTAGCTACCTTATACATCTTGGGTAGCCCCTATGGAAGAATATGTCTGAGCACCATCAAACCAAAGAAAGCTCGTTCCCTGGAGACCAGATCCAATTTGTAATGAGAGATAAAGGTATGGGGAGTAGCCAATGTTGCAGCTGCACAAATATCGTCCATGTGTGCCCTTGAATGAAAAGCTATTGAAGTTGCCACAGATCTGGTGGAATGTGCTTTGATTATGCCTGGTATAGGGGTTTTTGAACGTTGATACACCAGGAGTATACAGTCTCTTAGCCATTTGGATAGAGTTACCTTAGAAATAGCTTTCCCCAATTTTGGGCCTGGAAAGGATACAAACAATTGGTCTGATCTGCGAATTTCCTTTGTTCTGTCAAGATAAAATCTCAATTGACTATGTACATCTAACAGGTGAAGGCAATATTCTCTTTGTTTGAGAAATTAGGGAAGAAAACTGGTAGATCAATGCACTGACTTACTGTGAAATCTGAAACAACTTTGGGTAGAAAGGAAGGATTTGTCCAGAGAGATAATCCGTCCTTATGAAAAATTATATAATGGAGTTTAATACATAGGGCCTAAAGCACGGAAATACGTCTAGCTGAGGTAATGGCCACAAGGAATAAGGACTTCCAGGATAAGAATTTGATATCGCAGGTGGCAGCAGGTTCGAAAGGGGGTTGTGTTACAGCTTGAAGAACTAATGTGAGACTTCATGGCTCGGTGGGTTCCTTAATGGGAGGTCTAATATGAGAAATTCCTTTTAGGAAAGTCTTGCAAAGATGATGGGAAATTAAAGAAGGGTCCTTGAAACCATCATGAAAATTGTAAGATGGCAGCTAAGTGAACACGGATGATTGATGCTGCAGCTCCCGCTTTGAAACAATTTGACAAATACTCCAAAACTGTAGTAACTGGAGCTGAATAAGGATCAAGTTTCCTTTGCTTGGGCCATATTAAGAATCTTTTAAATTTACTATGGTAAATTTTCCTGGTGGATTGTTTATGAGAAGCCAGAATACTGTCACGGACCAGGGAAGAAATATTGTTCTGCCTGGCAATTACTGGAAGTGGAGAAACCAAGCCGTCAGTTTGAGACTGGCTATGTTTGGGTGAATCAACCCTTGAGGGTGGGAGATCAGATCTGTAGATGGATCCAGGATCTATGGCTTGTCTAGTAAGTGAGGCCAAAGTAAGGGGAACCATACTTGACAGGACCAATAGGGTGCAATGAGGATCACTTTGCTTTTCAACTGGAGGGCTTTCATTAGAGGGATTAGGGGTAGAGGGGGATAAGCGTATAGAAGTCCCCTGGGCCAATCGTGAATCAGAGCATCCCTTGGGGACTGTTCCTGCATGGGGAACAGGGCGAAATAGTTGCTGAACTTGTGGTTTGTTGGGGAGGTGAAAAGATCACAGCAAGGCTGGCCCCAACGGCTGAAGATCTTCGCCATTATGGTTTGATTGAGGGACCACTCATGAGGCAGAAGTATACATCTGCTCAGTTTGTCCAGCAATCATGTTGGAATCCCCAGGAATGTGATCAGAAAGCGTTTGGAAGCTATTGCCCATTGCCACACTCTCATGGCCTCTCGGCACATCGAGTAGGACTTGGTTCCCCTTTGTTTGTTACTATACCAGAGAACTGCCATGTTGTCTGATTGAATGGCAGTTGTTCCAGACAGAAGGACAGAGTGAAACTCCTGCAATGCTAGAAGCACTGCCCTCAGTTCTAGTACACTGATATGCAGATTGGCTTTTATGAGCGACCACGTGCCTTGGACCGTCATTCCCTGAAAATGCCACCCCCCACCCCATCAGGGAAGCATCTGTGGTCACAGTGGCCTTGGGCTGAGGAGGGGAAAAAGGTTGACTCCAAAAATTTGCATCTCGCTTCATCCACCACAAGAAGGTCTTTTTTGCACAGTTCTGCTATCCGTACTTGATAAGATAATGGATGATGATTCGGGTAATACTGAGACAAAAGAAGCCCCTGAAGGAGTCTCATGTGTAATCTCACAAGTGGGACAATGGTGATTGCTGCAGCCATTGAACTTAGAAGTTGAAGGACCTCTTGAGCTGAGGCCATGTCCTGACAGAGTATCACTCGGAGTTCAGCCCTTAGTCTTTGCAATCTGTGATCCAGAAGAGACACTTGGCATGAGTGGGTACTGGAAACCGCTCCTATGATGTCTAAGCTCTGAGTAGGAGTCAGGTTACTTTTCGCCCAGTTTATAGAGATTCCCAAGATTTCTGTCAATGTCAGGGTGTAGTTCAGGGCTTTTTCCAGGAGATGCTTGGTGGGGGCGGTAAGGAGCCAATCATCTAAGTATGGAAACACTCGGAATCCTTGTAGTCTTAAGTGAGCTGTAACCACTGCCATACATTTTGTGAATACTTTGGGGGCTGTAGAGAGTCCGAAGGGAAGAACCCAGAATTGGTAATGACTGGCTCCTAGACAGAAGAGAAGGAACTTTCTGGAGAGCGTGTCTATCCTGAAGGTCATACAGCACACCCAATTGTCCTTTTCCAAGAATGGAAGACTGGACTGAACTGTGACCATCCGGAATTTTGTTTGGGTGATAAACTTGTTCAGAACACTGAGATCCAAAATTGGCCACCAGTCCCCTGTCTATTTTGGCACTAAAAAGAATCTTGAGTAGAATCTGGATCTTATTTGGTCTGGTGGGACTTTTTAGATGACTCTTTTTTTGACACAGCTTTTTTATCTCTATGGCTGCTGATTCCCTTTGACTGGGTGGAAAGTCAGGAATATGTTTTTGTGGATTTGGAGAGGAGTTCAATGGGATTTTGTAGGCCCTGATGATTATCCTCTGCACCCAAGAATCTGTGGTTATGCAATGTCAGGCTGTTTGGAGCAGGGAAAAACGTCCCCCAACCATCCCCCAACTGCTTCCAGAGGAAAGCAATCAGGCTGCTCTTCAGGAGCGCTGATAGGGATGTCTGGAGAAAGAATCTCTGCACCCCTGATTATGCGGGCCCCCTCTGCCTCTGTAGGGGCATCTTCCACTAGAGTTATCCCCTCTGCCTCTGGGGGAGAACTCTCCACGTGTCACAAAAAGGAACCTGAAACTTTCTGTGCCACATTTTTCCACTCCGCTGGTTCCTTGAATAAGGATGCTGGGGGGTGGAGAAATGTACACCTACGGCAGACAGGGTTTTTCCGTCCTTCTCACACCTGGCTAATGTGTCCTTCACTTTAGGGCCGAATAGGGATGATGCTTCCACAGGAGCATTAAGGAAGGAAGGAAGACTTAAAGGTGTCTGCGAAATCACATAGGCGCATCCAGGCATGGCGTCTCATGACTATGCCTGATCCCGCAGCTCTAGCTGCCCCTCTGGTTGCATGGGATATTAACCGCATGGATGAGTTAGATACAGATTCCTGGGTCGCTAGCTGTGAGGCAACTTTGTCGCATACCTTGTCAGACACTTGTCCTGCTAAGGTTCCAGACAGTTCAGAAACTAGATCTCTTTGGAGCCTAGTAAAATGTGCCACATAGTTCAAGGACCTAATAGCAAAGGTCGATGACACAAACACTCACTTTCTTAGTTGGTCCACCGCCCAAGACTCCGTTAGGTGGGTGGACCATCTGTCTCTCCTCTGCAAGCTCCTTTTTCATGGTAGCCGCCACCACCATAGCATCCACTGGAAGGCCCTTAGACCAGTGTGGGTTCTCTTTCGGGGGTGATAAACTTTTATCTGGTCTCTTTGGGATAGGTTCGGCAGTGCCAGGATTCTTCCAAGTTCTCTGCACCACGAGTTGTATCAGCTCGTCTGCAGGTGGGGATCACCCAAGAGGTAGAGGGTCGAGCACAAAAGGCTTGCAGAAAGTTTGATTCCTCAGAGGAAGGGTTGGAGGGCTTCCAATCACCCCTCCGTTTTAAGATTTCAAGGATGTTTCCAAAAGAGACATCTTCAGGGGGTGACCGTGGGGACTCTTCCCCTTCATCATAGTCCATATCCTCAGCAAGAGACTCATCGGGGGATTCAATGTGCTTCCTCTTGCACGATTTCTTCCTAAGTCCTTCTTCAGGGGAAGTTTCTGTAAAGGACTTAGGAGAAGGGGCACCCTGCAATAGGGTCGCCTGAGGCTCTTGTGCTCAAGCTCGCATAACAGTGGTTTGTGTCAGTTGTGGCTGACAGGGAAAAGTCAATGGGTAGTCCAACGTCGAAGGTTTGCCAGCAGTGGCAAGTGTCCTCTCCATCACCTGGAACGCAGGCCCACCTGAAGAGGAATGGGACCCCAGAACCAAGAATGACAACCTTGGAACTGGGGTCACACCCCGCTCCAGCGAACCAGTCCTCAGGGATGGAGTCTCAAGAGAAGCCGGTAACATGAGAGTCCCTGCAACCGAGGACAGCTCCATAGAAAAAAATTGGAGCCGTTCCTGGAGCCAGAGAAGTCGCAGTCCAACCATGATCTTGAGAAAGCCTTGGTTCCGACTGAACCGAAGGGCAAAGGGACAACTCCGAAACCACGGTGGGTACCGGAATAGATGTTGGTTCCAGGGTCTCCGATGCCTGCTCTGAGGTCAAAGGAGGACAGTAAGCTGGAGTCCTTGGAGAAGTACCCCAACTCCTAATGGAAGGGGGGTTTTGGATGGTGTAGTAATCCCTCTGGCCGTAAGGAGCTGATCAACAAGATGCACCACGTCATGTTCCGAAAGGCTTCTGGTTGATCTAGTGGATATTCCTGATGGGGAGTCAGGCCGCACTAGGAAGGGGCTATACTGCTGCCCCAGAAAAGGCTCCACCTTTGGAGAATATCCAGTTCGAGGCTCCAACGGCATCGAAGTCTTGATAGAGGCTTGAGTAAGAGGAGTCAGTTTTTCTGGGCTAGAAAAGGCTGTAGACGGTGCCGTGGTCAGTGCCAAAGTTAAATTACTGGACGGCACCAAGGGAGACAAAATCTGGAGTTGCATTTCCAGTGCCACAGTACTTAATGCCAAAATGTTAATCGGTGCCGACCGCACAATTTTAGTAGGTGGCACCACAGAAGGTGTCGCATAGGTAATTTTCGGTGCAGTAGTCACTTTAAAGTGTTTAGACTTAGGTTCCTCTGATTTTCCACTGGGTGAAGATGGAACAGAGTGTGACCTCTTTTTATGAGATTTGCTTGGATGGGGTGAACCCCCGGGTGCAGAGATAGCCTCTGAAAATGGCATTTTAAGAAGGACATTCAAAATAAGTTTGTTTCATCTCTCATTAAGGGTTCTAGACCTGAACCCTCAACAAATATCACAGGGAGGCTGGACAGATAAATGAGGTACATTCAGACAATAAACACAAGATGTGTGAGAATCAGAATTCAGCATCTTACGGCCGCACTGGTCGCACTGTTTCAAACCAGACGCTCCCTTTTTTTCTGACATGGCTACAGAGAAATATGACAGAGAAAGATTTTTTTTAAAGGACTACAAAAGGAAGGAGAGGGAATACCAAGAATGGTATTAGAGAAAATTACCACAAGGGTAAGGGGGAGGGGATACCAACAAAGGTATGTGATGAAATTCCTCAAAAAGGTAGAAAAAGAGCAGTAAAAGAAGTAAAAAAGGGTTTCCAAGAAAAAGGGTAAACTAGCGACTAAACAGAAAGGTGAAAAGGATTCTCAGAAATACTTAGAAAAATTTCTTTACCTAGGCTTAGTCGAAAGCTGGCTTGACACGGCTTTTCGGCAACGCGGCAAACGATATCCGGGGTAACTGGGAGAATGGCACTATGGGTAAAGCTAGCGCGAGACTTTTAGGATGACGTGAGCTTGGTATAAGGCTAACTCGGTTCCGAGGATGGAACAGACACCCATCAGTAAGGAATAAATGAAGATTAACAACATGAGATTGAAATTTTAATATCCTTAGATCTAGATGTGATACATTTACTTATGAGACATTCCACATAGAAGGATTGGTGGTCAAAGTTCAGATTGTTATCAACCTGAGTATCCACAATACATACCACTGTGTCTACATGGGTCTATATTAGAACACCAAACATTTTAAATGTCGGGTGTTCTAATATCGACCCGTTTTCAGCTAACGCTGAAAATATCGAATTAGAAAGAATTTAGTTGTCTGCTTCTGTTGCTTCGGTATTTTCAGCGCTCTAGTGGAAAGTTACGGGTTGGGTTCAGGTAAGTGTGCGATTGTGTGGACGTGTGGGTTAGGGCGGGTTAGGTGAGTTAGGGTTAGGGCGCGGGTCTGGTAAGTGTGCGATTGTGTGGACGTGTGGGTTAGGGTGGGTTAGGTGAGTTAGGGTTAGGGCGTGGGTGAGGTGACTGTGCGATAGTGACAGACCTTAGGGTTAGGGTTTGCGTTAAGGTAAGTGGATAGTTAGTGGTGTTTGTATAGTTTAGTGTGGGGGTTAGGTCTTAGAGTTTAGGTGTATGTGTGTGGATTTCTGTTTATTTGGTGTGCTTGTGTTGTGTGTATATGTTTTGGAACAGAGAAATTTTTCCCTAGGAAAAAATTTGCTGTTCCGAATGTTCGATATTTTTTTTTCGATTGCTGGGGTTCAATATTAGAACACTCGACATTTTAAATGCTCGGTGTTGTAATATAGACCCGTCAACACTTGGGGGTGCTGTCTATAATGTTATTAGTAGGGATGTTAACTTTCCCAAAGGGAATAATAATGCATTTTTTTTTGCATTTAGCTTTAATCCGTGGCTTTGGAACCAATCATTTGCCTATGTTAACCATGTCTGGAGTACACTAACATCACTGGGGGACTTAATGATCGCTCCCAATTTGCAATCATCACTTGTCTAGAGGAAAACAGTTTTTAGTACTTAATAAATAAGCACCTATCCAGGCATGTCTAAGGGTCAGCTCCCAATGTTTTTTCCTGTCTACCCGATGAATCTGGGCATCTTGGGGCAATGCAGCAATTGCCTCATGTACACAGACAACCCTCTCCTTCTACCACCCAACACTACAACCTGTGAGAGATGCACTTATATAACCAAACTAGAAGCAAAGCTCTCTTCACCCAAGACTGGACTAGACAGTCAAGAGAAGAAGGTAAACACTTGCACCACACCACACTCATCACATAGTCCCTCAAAACCTACACCACCAAAACACACACACAGAAACACAAAACACACACCTACATTCGTGGAGGCTCTCAAAAAAAATCTACCCAAGCAACAGGGACCTCCAAAGCAGAAATGTAAGCAACCTCCACCCCTCAACACAACCCAAATGACACATAGCCCACAAACTCAGTGTGCCACTCAACCACAGCTCATAACGCATAACAGTGTACCTAACACTCTAGTCATAGGTGACTCTATAGTCAGGCACACTGATGTTCCACTCACCAGGCTAAACAAGGAGAAAGTCACTGTCAGCTGCCTGTCAGGTGCCAGGATCCACCACATAACGCATGCACTCAGGTCACTCCACAGCAAGTATAAACATGAGTCTGTCATTGTCCATGCTGGTGTGAATGACCTGAGACGTACCTCCCTGGACTACATGAAAAGAGACATGTGGGAGCTTTCTGATCTTGTAGCCCAGGCAGGTATGACCCTAGCCCTGAGTAGCATCCTGTCATCACCCAGAATGATACCACAGTACAAGGACAAAATGATTGACTTCAACAATTGGCTAAGCTTCTGGTGTCATTCTAAGGAGATCAGTATCTGTCTGTCTGTGATGACATGATCGATAAACCACGATGTTTTGCCAGAGATGGCCTGCACCTGTCTCCCTTGGGATTCTGGATACTGGCTAAGGCTGTTGCTACCCCTATAGTGCCTTTCTTAGGCAAGGTTCAAATGACAAATTCACCACCATAACAGGTACAAGCAAGCAAAATCTGAGGGTAATGCTACTTAATGCTAGAAGTCTAAACCTCAAAATGCACTCACTCGAGGCACTCCTTAAAATGGAGAACATCGACATCTGTGCAGTGAAAGAGACCTGGTTCAAGGCTCCACAGAGCACCCCTGCATTACCAGGCTATAAGTCATACCACACCTTTCGGCCACCTAACCTGGACCGAAACACTAAAGGTGGAGGCGTGTCCATATTCATTACAATTGCACTTTATAAGTACTTACACAAGTGCATGGATCGTGCAATCCCTAACAGAAGCAAGATGCTATCCTCCGAAAAAAACGAAGCCAATCTGGTGGTCCACTGCTATAAACAAACTCTACAACAGAAGAAAGAAACTGTTGCAAAAAAGAGTAAAATCCCATGATTGGAGGAACTCCGTGGTCGGCCTCAGTAAGAAGCTGAGATCCCTCATAAAATCCTCCAAAGCTAGTTACGAAAACAAAATTGCCACTGATTCTAAAGACAACCACAAAGCATTCTATAGCTATGTCAAGAATCTCAATGGTAACACTCAGATCTGCTCTGAGTTACAGCACAATGCCACTAAATATACAGAACCAACTGATATTGCCAACATCCTGGCAGATAGGTTCAGTGCTAATTTACCCCTCTCTCATCCCCTAAAGGGCCCATCTCTATTCCAGAAGAATGCAAAGTACCTGTAATCACAGCTGCACCGGTAAAAAACACACTCTCCAAAGCCAAGAACACAGCATCCATGGGACCTGACAACATCCCAGGCTGCGTTCTACATGAACTACAGAACAAACTGGCACCACACCTAAGTACCATGTTCAATCATAGCCTCACCTCAGGATTTGTGCCCACTGAATGCCGCACAGCAACAGTTATCCCACTCCATAAAGGGGGAGCTGCCATGGACCCCAGGAACTACTGCCCCATTAGCCTGATGAGCCTGGTCTGCAAGGCTATAGAGCGTATCATCATGGAACTTACAAACAATGACATTGGTAATCTCCAAACTCTGCACCCTACCCAGTTTAGGGTTGTAAAAGGCAGATCATGTCTCCTAAACCTGATAGATTTCTTTGAAGCGGTCACCAAAGCTGTAGATGAGGGTAAGGTGGTACATACAGCGCACAGCCTATCTAGATCTCACCAAGGCTTTTGACACCATCCCCCACTCTGGAACTATAGACAAACTCACCAAACTAGGTTTAAATCCCTATGTCACATGATGGGTTGCCAACTGGCTCACTGACTGAACCCACACTGTGAAAGAAGGAACTCTAACTCCAACTTCAGACCTGTTTACAAGTGGAGTACCACAGGGTTCAGTCCTAGGTCCTCTCCTGTTTGGTATCTACTTCTCTGAAGTACAGGCTAACACCAAAGGTCTTTGGCTAACAAAGTTCGCAGATGGCTGCAAACTAGGAGCCATAATCAAATCTCCTAACGATGTGGACATCCTACAAAAGGGCCTCACTGAGACAGATGCCTGGTGTCAAAGCCATGTTCTCAAGCTCAATCCCAAAAAGTGCATTGTCATCCCTTTTAGTAAAAACTCTGTACCCATGAACTACCACATAGGCGATAGTCTACTTAACACCGAAAGTGTGATAAGAGACCTTGAGCCACAGGTGGACAGTAGTCTCTCCTTTGGTAATCACATCGCCACAGTAGTCAGGAAATCCTTCTACGTGGCACACCTTATCACAAAAGGTTTTTCATCCAGGAAAAAAGAGGTCATTGTTCCCCTCTAATCATCACTCATTAGACCCATTATAGAGTACAACGCCCCTTTTGGTAGGTATCTCACAAGACATCTACAACAACTGGAAAGGCCACATAAATACCTCACAAAGAGGATTACCGGCCTCAAACAGATACCCTACGCAGACCATCTCAAAAAACTCCAGCTTTACTCTATATCATCTACTCAGAGGCGATCTCTGCCTAACATACAAAGCTATGACAAACCAAGAGCTGTTGGGCATGCTCCACATAAAGAAATCCCAATCCCTCCGAGCTACACGCTGTAGGGACCTAAACCTTGTCACCACAATAAACAGAACATGCTGGACAGATTCCTGTCTCAGAGGCTTCCCATACTCTGGAGCAAACTACCTATCTGTATCAAACAAAGCTCCTCATTAGCACTCTTCAAGAAAAATCTTGATGATTGGATGGGAGACAGAAACTTCACCCCAGGGATCACTTCTGCGGCTCTGTTTGACAGGGGCACAGGAAAATAATTTTCTTGGGTGGCAAAAGCCAGGGTACCCTTTGGCTAGGCTTATATAGGCACTAGGGCCAATAGCCTAGTACCTACCTATGAACTTGGTCAACCACAGGCCATCCAAGTTTTTCTGAACTTCTGATAAAGAAATTCTGAACAGTAAGGGTCCCAGCACAGAACCCAGTGGTACGTAACTGGTGACTGGTCTTTTGCTAGAGGTGAAGTCACCCACTTTGACATTATGTGTCCCAAAGGTGAGTCAGTTGTCTACCCACCTGGTAATGTAGGGGTTAATCCCCAACTGGGAGAATTTCTCTATCACATCTGAGTGGGGGGTTGTGTCAAAAGACTTAGCTATATCAAGGTAGGTGGTCTTTCTCTCCTCAAGGGCCTTGGTTACTTTCTCGAAGAAGTCAACCATGTTTAACAGGCATGATCTACGTTTAAAGAATCTAAATTGGGTTGGATCCAAAGTTTGGAGATTACCAATGTCCTTGGTAGTAAGATATATAATGATTCTTTGCATGGCCTTGCAGATGAGGCTACTCAAGCTTATGGGTCTATAATTCCTAGGGTCAGTTTATGGTCCCCCTTTGTGTAGAGAGATTACTGTTGCTGTCCTCCATTCTGCTGGAACATAGCCAATTTGCAGGCTATAGTTAAACAGGGATCCAAGTGGGCCTGCTACGTCATGTTTTAAGTTGCTTAAACGGCAACTTGGGATGTTGTCTGGTCCAATTGATGCCCTGTTTTTGGCCTTGGAGAGCGCCCAGATGACCTGCTCTCTTGTGATAACAGGCTGAGGAATGGTGGCAGGTATACTTTAGGGGATGACTAGAGGGGACAGCGGAGTGAAGTTTGCTCCAAATCCATCAGCAGGTTGGCTATTACCTCCGGTTAAGTATGGGTGATGCCCTCCTAAACCAGCTCGGCACACAGCTGGGTATTCCCGTTTAGATTTGGATGTAGTTAAAGAATACCTTGTGACTATCCATAGCTATTCAAACACGACACTTAAATATGAGCAAACAAAAACAAGTTTTAAACTAACTACCAATCAGGAAAGCAAACAATAAGCCTTCCACCAGCAATTCCCAACTCAGACAGGTTAGATCAGCACACTTGTGCCACAAGGGTGCGGAAAAATACTTTCTTAATGATAGCTGTTTTGTAGCCCAAGTGTAACAAGATCACACAAACTACTTACAACACCCCTACAACTAACAGATACAATGTAATACAGTGCAATTAACTACTTAAGCTCAATTTACAGTAGAGGTGGGTAGCTTAAAATCACAAGCAGCACTCTTAGTTTATGAGGCTTGAAATATTCTCAGAGAAAGACAAAGGTCTATAAATTCGCTGTGCATTTAAGTAATGTACCAAATTACTGATATAGATGGCTATGCCAGCAGCAAGGGACAAACAATACATACACTAAACTAGGGGTGTATTGTGAAATGCAATCCATTACTAAGGTTGAAAAACAGCAACTCACCTTTATATCAAGTTAGTTGTGATATTAGAAACATGCTTTGCAAGCAATTAGTAGCATGCAGCTCTCTGGATAAACGGTCTTCCCTACCATGATACAATTTCTTTGCCTACATGACTACCTTGATATAGTTCAGATTCAGCCATGTGAGTACTGTGAATATGCAAATAAGGTGTGAACTCATTAGCATTCATGCATTCCAAAATCTGCACTAAATACAGGAAATGTAAACATGGTGTAAGAACCTACATAACTGGATGCACACACCCTACCTCTGCAAGGACAAGCACTGAGAAGTGTTACCTGCTAAGTGTTTGTAAGTGTGAACGATTAGTCTGACTGCAGTACCAATCAGGCTGTGTCAGGGAGAAGGGACTTAAAAAATGTTGTGACTACCACTGACTGACTTAGAACAGCAACATTCCTAATATTGATATGCATTGTTTACAACAGTTTCTACTGCAGAATACAATTGTGTCTGCAATTCTAAGGAAGCAGAATACTCATTGAAACATGTATCAACTGCAAAGCAAAGTACAAAGAACTCCTGTTCCAGAAGGATATATCGGGAATGATGTTCACAAAATACCACAGGACAAGTCTAACTCTTAAGGAGAGACAGAATGCAATTTTGACAGGATGACTTCATCAGTGTGTTGCAGATAAGAAGTTTGTGTTAAAAGTGGGATAAACTGCAGATAAAGCTGTGTCCGAAGTTGAAGTTTTTTCCTGAGTGAAAGTGGATAGACCACCTGTTGTTGAAGCTTTACTCCCATGACACTAGAACCACACAGACACTCAAGTAAGCTAGTTTCAGGTTTGATCCACCTACATGACCAGTAGCACAGTCTAGCAAACACAGTATTAGCCACAAGAGCAACAGGAGAAGTGTGACTGTTACGGGGAGACAATGCACTTCTGAATGGATAACCTCACTACTGTGTTGTAGAAAAGATGTTTGTGGTAAAACTGGGATAAGGGGATGGTGGAATACCCATCCAGGTTAAAAATTTCCCTTGACTGGAAGTTGATATAGCATGTCTGTTCCGGAAGCTATATGTACCTGACATTGCAGCCACACAAATTCCCCATGGGGAGAATTGAACTTCCTATCTGTCTAGCTGCACAATCTTGAGAGCACAATATTAGTCACAAGTGTCACAGAAATCTGAATTTAATGATGTGAGAAAGCACATTTGTAGTTAATAAAAATTCACTGGAACAACTGCTACTGTGCATCACAAGTTTTGGGACAAATGCATGTATGTGAACAGGGCATCATAACAGCACTATGCTTGTCCAATGTAATGGCATACTTCTCTGCTAAAAGTTATATACTGTCCTTCATGTATATTGCATTACTGTGAGAGACATGTACCTGTTTCATAGTATGGGATTGGACTGACAATCACAGTTGTAAACTAATGGATTATCCGTCAATCATTCCTGCCACTTCATTCCTGGATGACTGCTTGGAAATAGTAAACATTTACAGTGTCAGTGTCACTTGTCTTGTCTCATGCTTGCACAATGTGCATTGATGATACAAGCAGACACCTAAGTATGGCAGTGTACTTCAGAATTACAGTGATACATTATGTGTGAAAAGATTACTCAACATTGTAACACAGTTGCTAGTGTAAGTATTGGAGTGCAGACATATATTTACTACAGAGTGACTTAATTGAGTCAGCATCACTCTAACATCCAGATAACGTGTTTTCAAAATTCAGTACAAATATACAGATATTGTGCAACAGGGCGGCCACGGTGGTGCAGCGGTAAGCGTTGTCGCCTCACAGCAAGAGGTTCTCCAGTTCGATCCTTGGTTGGGGTGCCTTTTGTGTGGAGTCTGCATGTCCTCCCTGTGGTTGCGTGGGTTTCCTCCGGGTGCTCCGGTTTCCTCTCACATCCCAAAGACATGCTGTAGGTGGACTGGACACCCTAAATTTGCCCTAGGCGTAAGTGCATGTGTGCGCATGCCTTCCATGGAAGGTTGGGTGCCGGGCTGGCAAGTCAACACCGTAAAACTCTACTGCCAATTATGAGCAGACAGGTGATCCGCTGTGGTGACCCCTAACCGGGAAAAGCCGAAAGAAGAAGAATATAGATGTTGTACAAGTTAAACAAAGAATTATTTATTGTAACTTTTTTTACTCTCTGCCTAAAGCACAGTGCTGCCAAGCTCAGTTGTGCTTCTGATGGCAAAGCATTAGTGCACACATATTCATACCTTGAAGTGTTAAACTTAGAATGGGAATTAGCAGTAGTCTGTGGGGCTCTGTGCTGAATTTCATGCAAAAAAGCAGTATACACATATAACCATATGTGAATCTGATGGAATACGGAGTCATTCTTCTGTCACAGTGATCACTGTATTTACACATCACGTGTCTGAGTATACCTAGCAGCAGGCAATGTTGTGTGAGGAATACACATATATCAATAACATTTTAAAGAAATGACAGGAACACATCTCCCTTGCAGCAATAACATGGTGTCACTGCTTCAAAGACCAAAATATCTCACACTGGTAGCACCAGTGGCACTGTGGCACATTTATTCTCCCTGATATTATGCAGTTTCTGTCATTACAGTCAGATGTTCAAAGCCTTGACTGGCTGACTATAAGCATTGCATGTTCTAATGCCGTTATGCACGAATGACATCCACAAGTGTTATAATATGTGGAATAACAGTGGAAGAAACCTCACCCAGCCCTTGCGTCTCACACAAATTGCAACATAATCATATGACATAATGACTTCACACAGATGGAGTCTCACAGCTTTGTTAAGACTTCCACTGTGGCAAATGTGGTTCATACATGTTTGTAGTCTGTGGGCTTACATGGCATACTGCTCAATTCCAGCCAAGGGTAACATTCTATGAATGCACTGGCATTACATAAACAAAGCTGCATGAAGGGTCACTCTAAATATTTATTTTGGAGAAAGAAATATCAACTCATTTTGTAATATTCTGTCAGTGAAACAGCTGTTCTGTGAATGTCATGGAGTAAGGGCTCCTGTGTTGCATGCATTCAGTAATGACTTGTATGGCATATCTACACAGATACAGTGTGTTTCAAATATAGGACAGTGTTGTTAGACCAAACTGGAAAAGCGTCCACAGCCATGAAACATTTGGTATTGCAATGCTTACAGTTGTAAACATTAATATAGTTACCCTCCTTGTTATTTTTCTGACCAAATCATACTGTACACATTATTCTCATGTCCTTTATTATTTATTACTTCATACATTAATTTCATTTATTTGTGACAAGATCTAGTGCTATCAAAGTCAACATGAACAAAACCACCTGCTGCAAGAATTAAGTTGTCGTGACAGTACAAAGTATCCAGAAGAATAAATACACTACAAGACAACAAACACAGCTAAGGATGTCCAAGCAAAATAGAACTTTCATGTGCAAACGATAAACAGTGAGCACTTTCGCGTTGTCACTAATGCTTCTTCAGACATTAAAATGAATCAAGAACTACACATTTTTTTTTAAAAAAAAGCCAATAACCAATCGGATGCATTCTCAAATACAAACATAATACCAGATAATCAACACATAAAAGTCCACTGTATATAAATCATCCTATCGTCACCTAAAAAACAAAGCGATCTTTAAAAACAGCTACTTAAAAGAAACAGATAATATACTCATACATTTAAGTCAGCTTGTTGTGTAAAGACAATTCCTTGTTAATAAGCTTGCATTCAAGTAAAAAACTTGATGTCGTTCCTATTTTAAACATTAAATTTCTGAAGGACAACATATTCATAGTCAAGTGTTAATTTGTGTAGAATACTAGCTAAAGCAACAGTAATCTTTAATACACATCACGTATCTTGCTGCTTTTAATCTTACTGAAGACTGTCCAGTGTTCAGTAAAACTTTAAGGCTTCCAGGTTGATGAGCCAGTCAGAGCTCGTCATAAAGTCACATGATCATGTATTAGAATGTATCCAAAGAAGTATATAAAAAAGCATTCCCTTATTGATAGACTTGCGTTAAAATAGAGGTAGTTAAAACATATTTAACCTTTGAAAGACAACATATTCATGATCGTTGTTGGCTTATGTGAAAACTACTAGGTGCAGCAACAATAACCTTTAATGAAAATCGCATAACTAGTTAATTTCATCTCGCAGTGAAATGTCCGGTGTTCAGTAAAGTATAAGACTTCCTAGTCATATAGTCACCTGATCATGTAACAGAATATTAGTCATGACTTAAATGTGTATATACTAAAAATCACAAATTAACAGTCATTCCATATTCATCTAAGAAAAATTACAGCAATGTCTAAATAAACACTAAACATATATCGCCATAATAAACTGAATATTGTCTAGGTCTACTGACAGGCTTAAGTGTGTGTGTGTGTGTGTGTGTGTGTGTGTGTGTGTGTGTGTGTGTGTGTGTGTGTGTATATATATATATATATATTATATATACATATATATATATATATATATATATATATATATATATATATATATATATAAAAGCATAACACCTGTAATAATGGGTGTACATGTAGGAAAGCACAACGCCTGTAATAACAGTGCTTGTCAATTACAACCTGTGACTCTGGGTGAGATAACAGATATTATACAGGCTTGTGTACAAGTATCTCTAAATAATAAAAAAGTATATTCAAAATACTAAATATTTCATAAGAGATGTATTATATACACAAAATGAATAGCATTTCATATATATGGATCAGACCAAAAGAATTTGAACCATAGAGCAGTCTTGCTCTTAAAGATGGTTTCAATGAAACAGCTTCATTCAGACCATAGTATTTATCTCCTTGTAAATTAATGATCCACTTCTGTTTAGTTTCCTCATTTCTGCTCCTACTGTCACCCATTCTAGGATTTTCACCAATTATTTAAACCACTAAAAACTTGAAAGCATGAGATTTACCATCCTGCACTATATGTTTAGCTATGGCTACGGATATATCACAGCTTTTGATTTTATACACATTCCTTAACTCTTTCTCTTACGCTCCTGTTGGTCTTGCCTACATAGAACCTAGGACATACAGTACAGTAGGTTAGAAAGACTAAATCACGTGTTGAGCAATCTGCCTAAAGTGGAAATTTATATTCCTTTCTGGTGGTGGGATGTATAAACAAGTTATTATTAGCCATGCGTAAACACATACTGTAATGTCTGCAGCTAAAAGTACCTTATCTATTTGAAACAATCTTTTATTTGGGTTCAATATTCTAATAACACATCCTCCTCTTAATGGATTTACAGTTCTTATATACTATTTTAGGATGAGGGCCAAAATTCATTGGCTAGTAGAATTTTCTATTAATAACATTCAAAATATTTTTATTGTCGGACGTGAATGACAGAAGCATTCTGCATCCATCAGTTTTATCTGGATCGATTTTGGTGCTACATTGAGATTGCTTCTTGGAGAAGTATGATCTCCTTTTATTCTTTCTCTCATTGATAATTATATTAGAATATTGTTCACAGTTCTTTGTGGAATAATCCCTCCTTTTAAAGTTGTTAAATAAATGTTTAGAGGTCTCAATGAAAGCATCATTATTCATTAAGCTTGATAATCATAAAAACTGGTTATCTAATAATATTGTGAAATATGTACGTTGGATGCATGCTAGTTCTCTCAAGTAAATTATTTTTCTAACAAGTTTTTTTATATACTTCTGTATGGATTTCACCATTTACACGCCTAAGAGTGGCATCTAAAAAAATGTATTTGTTCCAAAGAGGTATGCATGGTGAATTTTAAAAACATACTGGTGGAGTCAATATAAGACAAATATTCTTCAAGAGTTTGTCTATTTTCTTTCCATATAATAAATATATCATCCACAAAGGGCTTACAGAAGCAAATGTAGCTCTTAACATTTTTCATTGGTTAGGACATAGTTAGATTCCCACTGTGCCATTACGAGATTTGCATAAGAATTGGACAAGGGGTGCCCATGTTCACATCTGTCCTTTGTGCATAATATTCTTCAAATACAAAGATGTTACACTCTAATATTAATTCTATTAATATAAAAAAAACAAAAAAGTCTCTGTGTGAACAACATGCCTACTAAAAATGTCCCAAACTCAGATTAATGTTAAAACAAAAATAATTATTTCTCAGAATAATGTTAAAACAAAAAGAATTTCTCAGACTCTCAGGCTGGTGGCTTTTCGTTTTTTTGGAATTATTTTAGTTCCAACGGTTATAGCTGAGTGTCCAATTTTAATTATATGAATATACGTAAAATGCTAATTAAATTGACAGAATAGTCAGTGTGTAACTGAAGATATTCTCTCACATAATCAATGCCCACAATATTAGGGATAGAACTAAAGACAGCACATACGTCTAGTGTCACAAAATAAGCATTTTCAGGTAAAGGTTCAGTTTCAATATAATTACGTAAAGTTTCTAAAAATACAGTGTATCACTGAGGATGGTATTAGTCTTACGTATAACAGGTTTCAAAATATTTTCCACATAAACGGACACAGGTTCAGTTAACCAGCTTTTACCTGATACTACAGGTCTTAAATGAGGATTGACTGAAGTTTTATGTACCTTTGGCAGCCCTTTTATAATCAATATCACAGGAGTTTCAACCAATAGATATTCATAAAGTTCCTTGGTTATGTATTTGTTGGAAAAACTATCAAATAGGTTACCATGTACGCCATATATCATATCTTTAACTGCATCTTTATTAATTTTAATTTAAGTTTCAGGTTCTGACAACATGTCATGCATCTTGCTCAAATAAGTCACCTTATCAGTAATCACTATGTCTCTCCCCTTATCAGTGGGGAAGATCACAAAGTCCATATTAGTCTGTAGTTCTTTTAGAGCTTTATGTTCTCTCTAAGATAGATTAAAAAGTCTTATTTTATATAATCTTGATTCATTGTTATACATATTGTAATAACTCATTTTCACAAGAATTCATAAAGGCCTTGACATGCGGATGTAACAGAGGCATACATTCACTTGTTTTTTTTTATAAATACTTCTATTTGTTGCAGGAAATAAAAGCTTCAGCATCACATTCCTGCAAAACAGTTTAACATCCATGATGGTATCACAAAGATTACTAGAAGTAGCTGGCACAAAGGATAGTCATTTTTGTAATTTGGCTAACTGATCATTAGTCAGTTCATAAGAAGATAGATTAAATACTTAGTTGTCT
Source organism: Protopterus annectens (assembly GCF_019279795.1). Classification (NCBI taxonomy): domain Eukaryota; kingdom Metazoa; phylum Chordata; order Ceratodontiformes; family Protopteridae; genus Protopterus; species Protopterus annectens. Next base: position 1,675,699,183 of record NC_056739.1, read on the forward strand.
GATTCTGGGCCCAATATTTCTTCACTGATGACATAAGGTTCCATTTCTTTGATGACATTCTCCACTTCCTTCCCTGCTTCTCGATCTGTCGTATTTTGGACGATCTCTGATGGGTAAAGGTAGTTTGGGAAAAACCTGATTCTTGGTGGGTGCAGCTATAGTTCTTGTTTTTGGTGTCACATCAATATCTTTATGAACCATAGTTATCATATCACTAGTGTTTTCTAGGCATTTGTCCTTGTCAACTTTGGATCACAGGTTAAGAGTAGTTATACTTGTATTATACTGTGTAACTAGTTGTACACAATCAAAATTCTTGGATGTAACAGACTCGGACTGAGTTGAATTCTCTGTCAATTTTATTCTCTTTTGTTCTCTTATATTCTCATGTGGTCAAGAGACCACATTCCCTGCTTTAAAATCCTGCATATCTTTCCCTAGTTTACATTGTTTTTCTAACCGTAGTTTCCTTTCAAAGAGGCACATGTTGTTAAGCATATTATCAATAGCATTTGTGACTGGAACTGTAGGAAATGTGTTCAATAATTTCTTGTTATCCAATTCAGTGATCATCTACTGCCATCTAGCTAGTAATTCAGTATAAGCAGATCTGTAGGTGGGCATTTTTGAAATGCACAGATCCCTCAGAATAACCTTGAAGTGAATACATGCTTCAAATTGTTTCTGTTGCCACTAAAGTTTTTTTAGTTTTATTAGAGTTTCTTCAAACTCTCTGCAGTGTTAAGAAATTGTGACTATCATAATCAATATGCTGAGCAGTATCATTTTCTTTAAAAACATCTAAGGCTAATAACAGACCGCTTTCCACTTTGTTTTCAGATGTAAAATGTCATGCGAGGGGTTATAATCAAGTTCTATGTCATGACCCTCTGCCATGCTCCAAGCAGCACAAATACAACCAAGATCAACATGAATAAAACCAAGAAGGAGGATGGTATTAGTCTTAGCTATAACAGGTTTCAACATATTTTCCACAGAAATGCACATGGGTTCAGTTAACCAGACTTGACCTGACATTATAGTGTAGAGTTCTTGACTCATTTTAATATCTGAAGAAGCATTGGTGACAATGTGAAAACACTCACTATTTATCATTTGTACATTAAACTTCTATCTTACTTGAACATCCTTAGCCATGTTTGTTGTCTCATAGTGGATTTACTCTTCAAAGATCCCTTGTTATGTTGTGTGGCAGACATATTCAATGCACAGCTCTGTAAAAGTGTGCAGTATGATTTGCAGGGGGTTGAATCCGGTAACATCTGTCTGTCACATAATTGTAACAGAGAGGAGTGGCTCAGACAAAGGAAGTATTTATTGCACAGAGGGCAACATTTTTAAGACATCAGTCTTCATGGTAAGGGATTCAAATCCATTGCAATAGGGAAGTGTTGTAAGCCCTTCACATGTGTTTGCCATGACACACACAGTTGCGCCTATTTTTATGGCATCACAGATTGATGCACATCTTTATGATACCTGTCCTGTCATGTGTTCAAGTCTGTCAAGATGCAGATGTTGAGTACATCATCAATTGTTCACAGACACTATTTAATTTCCAAATAAGAATACAGTGTATTGCATGTCCTCCTCCAAAAATATGTGCAGTACTGTAATTTTTTTATTCACACTGTACGGCTTTAGTGGACATGTCTACCTGTATGGAATGAGGCCAAATCATCACAGAGTGTGACTGGTCCTGTGTTTGAACACTTACTTGCGTGTTTGTATTGTTTGCATGCTGTTATGGCAGAGTTCGCTGTAATGTCTTGTGAGCATGCCAAGTATAATTCTGTATTAGAAGTGTGCCATTTACAAATGGAGACCTTGAACTACTGAAATTTCATCATACTGCATCTGCAGTTTCATTTCTCACTTATGTATTTTGATTGCTATTAAATTACTGTTTATTATGTAAACGTCTAAGATGTGTCAATGTTATATACCCCCTATCTATGGTTGTCCAATGACAAATGTTAAAACGTGTCCCTTTTGGCTGTCATGACAGCTGATACGGCTAATGCCTTGTTTGTACAGACTAGAATGGAGAATACAACACTACAGTCAGTTATCACAAACACGTTCCCTGTACATACATATCATATTCAATAACTATACTGTATTCAAATGGCCCATAATGTATCCCCTTGTTCTTGTTAACCATTATCTCAACTCAGCATATTATCAACATTAATAGCACATTTACACCCCTTTCCTACAATATTGCACTGCGCCCCTCTCACATACATTGCTAGTATGTCCATTTTAAGTTATGCAAATGGGTAAACACTTGGAAACAGGACTACTTATTATTACCATCAATTTGGATATCTTCCTATTTAAAAATGTTTCTTTGTGCCATCATTAAATTTTAATGCATTAACTGACTACATTTTTTCCATTTACCCTCTCCTCATCATTATCCCTGCAGTATCAACAATGTACTCGATGTACATTCTCCTAATTTCATGTCCCTTGCATTTAACTTCTTATTATCACTTGTCCTTACTTCATTTAAGCTTGTATAATACTTTTGCCTAGAGGCAAGTAGTTTTGTTTGCAAGGTGCACTTATTGTCCCAGCACTGTTTCACGGCTGCCGACAGTGCTGCTGGCTATGAAACAGTGCTTGGAAATGTGTCAGGACGATAAGCAGCATGCATATTCAGTGAGTGCTGATGCTCTTCATGCTAACATGCTATAATCGTGTAGGCTTTGCAAGAAGCCTACACAACTGTTAATGAATCCCAGGGACGGACTTTTCACTGCAACACTTTCAAATGGTGCAAGGCTTATACCTAGAGATCTTAACTTATAGCTACCACATACTTGGATTGCGACGTATAGTTTAAGAACTATTTAAGGACTATATCTGTAAAAGTGAGAGAATTGTTAATCGAGCAACATACTCTTGTTGCAATGCTTTTTATGTGGGGAAAACAAAAAGGATTCTTTTCATGAAGATCAGTGATCATTAATTTTCCATTTCAACCAAGAATAAAAATATTTTCATACATTGTTGTTGCAGTTATCTATGGCTTCAGATCCTAACTTGGATGTTCCTCGTGTTTTCAGAGAGGAATCTAATTTTTTGGGAGGAGCAAGTGGTGGAATGGGTTCTGTTCGGGGAACTTAAATTACTATGGAACATTTCTTGGGTGCTCCACAGACTATTTCTGCTCAGGTTAATGAAAGCTCTACAATTAATTCAGGTACAGGACAGCTTTTGAGTGCTTTTGAGAATGAGAGGGCTAAAACAGCATCCAACCCTTTCGTAACAATAGGCCAAACTTTGAATTTGTTTCCAGCAGATAAGAGAGACTTGTGTGACAAATTTGAAAAATTGCTTGAAAAAGAAACATGAATACATTTCAATATACTGGGATTACAGAGATATATTGAATTAAATATTACACCTAGGGGTCACCGCTTTGTAAAAAATCCTAGTACACCGTTCGATATGAACTGTTCTGTGGACAAGAAATTAAAAAAAAACGATGGTTAGTGGCATCCCATAAATGTGTTTTAGAGTGGCTGCATAGTTTGATCGAGAGGGATCACGTTAAACAGAAAAAACTGAAACAAGAATTATCTTTGCTGTCTAATAATATATCTAGTTTCTTAGGCACTCAAAACATTGATAGTTTTATGAGTAAAATTAATGAAAAGTTATCAACACTTGAGGAAGAAATAATAGACCAAAAAAAGAAGAAATTACAACGTGACATCAAAGACTATGAAAGTGGGTGGGCTTTTGTTGCACCTCTAATGAAAAATGGAAGAACCAACGGCGAGACAACAGAAGTTTCAAAAGAAGGGCTTCAGTGTCTTTTGTTTCTTCAGAAGGAATTAATGTATCGGGAAGTGAAGGAAGCAGAGAAGAAGAATTCCCTCACTTCCCGCCAGCTCAACCTGAAAATTTTCGTCAGTGTTTTCAAGGCAATTGAGAATATAATCAACGACAACAAGGGCAGAAAAGAGGGAGGAATAATTATGCGACCCAACAAAGAAGGGGTTTTGGAAACAGACAACATAATAGACATTATGATGGACTATACAACAGTAAGAAGTTTAAAAAATAATGTTGTTAGTGATAGAAAAACTAGTAATTCAGTTATTAATTTTTCTAAATGTGATTTAAACAACGAACATTGCAAAGTTTTGAATCTGGGTTTTAAATTCATTCCTACGGTCATTCCTAGGGCACATGTAGCTAAGCAGGAAATTTTTAGATTTGTAAGAAAATTACATTTAAGATATTTTTTTATCTGAGGATGTTCATAGGAATGTCTGAAAGTTTTCATTCATGTTGTGAAGAAATGTTTGAGCACGCAAATTTGAATGCTTATTATAACACTGATACCTCTGAAGTCCCAGTATGAGAGAAATTTATTCCATCATTTGAGAATGAACAGATAGCACATTTTAGTTCAATGGTTAATTTTGAAGGGGAAAATATATGTAAGGAAGTCATGAAAAATAAGTCTACTATCAAGTATAATTTAACACTTAAAGAATGTCGTTCTTTAAAAGAATTACAAATTAATGTAAATTTAATAACAAAACCAGCGGACAAGGGCAATAAAATTGTTATAATGAATATAGTTCAATATTTAAATATGTGCATGGAACACTTTAACAACAGGGATGTTTATGAAATAAGTGATATAAAAATAGGAGTCATCTCTAAAAGAATATGATAAATTGATAAACAAGGGCATTAGATTAGGGTATTTTACAGATAATGATTTTAAAGACAAACTTTCTAACAAACAGTGTGAAATGGCTATATTTTTTGTTTACCAAAAATACATAAGGATATGTATAACCCTCCTGGTAGGCCCATTATTTCGGCTTGTAAATATTTTTTACATAATATGGGTTTGATTTTACATAAGTTGTTACTACCTCATGCACAAAAGGCTTTAGCATATATTCAAGATAGTTTTGATTTTTTGGAAAAAATGTCTACAGTTAAATGTAAAGATAACAACTATTGGCTAGTAATTGATGTTAAAAGTTTGTATACGTCAATCAAATATATAGATGGCTTAAAAGCTATCATTCATGTTTTGGGAGATAGTCCCTTGTCTCATTTTGTCACTGAATTGGTAGAATTTTGTTTGAAAAATATTTTTTTTTTGTTTTAATAAACAGTTATATAGGCAAAAACAAGGCACGGCCATGGGAGCACCATTTGCTCCCATGTATGCCAATATTTTTATGTCATTTTTTGAAGACACTTTTTATATCAACAGTTTGTGAAGAAGTATGTAAAATCATATTATAGGTTTATTGATAATTTAATTTTTATTTGTGAAGGTGGTTCCAATGAAATTGAAGATTTTATATCACAGTTGCATAAAAACCCATATGAATTAAGTTTTGATGGATTACAACAAGGTAATAAAGTAGTGTATTTAGATAAGATTCTGGATGGCAAAATAACTGGAGAAGTGGTGAGCAGAATACACAGGAAGTTTATGGATGGTGCACAGTATTTGTGTTTATAACATCCAAAAAAATAGTAAAATTGATCCGGTGTATTTTGTTTCTACATATAATGTTAGAAGTGATGAATTAGTTAAATTAATTAAGCATAGCTGAAATGTTTTAATGCAAGATAAATGTTTATCTACTATCTTACCTAATCAACCTTTCTTCTCGTTTACTAAAGGGAAAATAAGAAATATGTTGGTTCATGGAGATTTTAATATGCCAACATTTAATCCTGCTAGACCACTGAACAGTATTGGCACAGTGAAATGCGGAAGATATAAAATTTGCACTCATATTGTGGAGAAGGTTGAATATATTAATGACTGTAAATGTGATGTTAGAGGCACATATTCATGTGAAAGTTGTAGTGTCTTTCGGCTTTTCCCGGTTAGGGGTCGCCACAGTGGAACTCCAGTCCGCTAATGATTGGCAGTAGATTTTTACGTGCCGAGTTGCCAGCCCTGATGCACAACCCAGTAAAAGTGTTATATATACTTTGCTTTGCCCTTGTAAGTTATTTTATGTAGGCGAAACAAAATGGATGTTTTGCACTAGATTTATGGAACATCTGAGAGATGTTAAACATCAGAGGGAAGACAAAATGATTTCCTTACATTTTAAACATTGCCATCAAGGCAATGTTAACCTTTTAAAATGTACTATTTTAGAACAAATTGATTGTATGTGGGATAATGAAGAAGTGATGAAACAAAAACTATTATATAAAGAATGTATGTATATTTTGAAGTATAATACAATGGTCCCTAAGAGACTAAATAATGAGCTAAACTGGAAATGTTTACTTTAAGTATTTGATATATTTAATTATATAATTAGTTAATTAATTGGTGCTTAATAAGTTGAAGGATATAAAAGTGTGTTTTAGAAATGATCTGATATTCCATGAAGGTAGTGACACCGAGGCATTAGAATTTGTCATTATAGAATAAATATTTGTATATTACAACTTGTGCGCTTTCTTCTGTGCGTTCCCGAACTTGGTTTGGATCTGGTTGTTGCAGTTATTTTCGTACATTGTTGTTGCAAGAATAAAAATAATGTTTTGTTAAAGCATTCAGAGAGTGTGACAATTTTAAGGAAACTCATTTTTTTGCTTTGTTCTGAATAGCTTAGATGATGACTACACGGGAGGTAATTTAGAAAACTAATTAAACATACCAGAAGTGTGTTGGCAGATTAACTTAAATCAATTAAATTAATTAAAACTCTGGAATCATAGATAAACTTACTAAGCTGGACTTTATTCCCTACGTCACTCGATGGGTTGCCAACTGGCTTACTGAAACAACCCACACTGCAAAAGTAGCCAACTCAAAATCCAGCTCCAGACAAGTGACAAGCGAAGTACCTCAGGGTTCAGTCCTGGGGCCGCTCTTGTCTGGCATTTACTTCTCTGAAGTACAGACCAGCACTAAGGGACTCTGGCTAACAAAGTTCACAGATGACTGCAAACTGGGAGCCGTTATTGAATCCCCAAATGATGTGGATATTCTACAAAAGGGCCTTACAGAAACAGACGTTTGGTCCCAGAGCCATGGGCTCAAGCTCAATGCCAAGAAATGTATAGTTATCCCCTTTGGGAAAAAACATGTACCCATGAATTACCACACAAGTGGCAGCACACTAAACACCGAAAGTGTGATAAGGGACTTAGGGACACAGGTGGACAGTGGTCTCACCTTCGATAACCACATAGCCACAACAGTCAGGAAATCCTTCTATGCAGCACACCTCATCACTAAAGGCTTTTCACCCAGAAAAAAGGAGGTCATTGTCCCACTGTACTCATCCCTCATTAGGCCCATTACAGAGTACAATGCCCCATTTGGTATGTACCTCACAAGACATCTGCAACAACTGGAAAGGCCACATAAAAAAACTCCAGCTAAACTCTGTCGCATATCGCCTACTCAGGGGCGATCTCTGCTTAACATACAAGGCCATGTCAAACCCAGTGCTGTTGGACATGCTATACCTAAAGAAATACCAATCCCTCAGAGCCACACGCTCCAGGGATCTAAACCTGGTCATCACAATGAATAAAACATGCTGGAGGGATAGGCTTCTGACCCAGAGACTCCCCATACTCTGGAATAGACTGCCCATACATGTCAAGCTGAGCACCTCTTTGGCCCTCTTCAAAAGGAACCTTGACGATTGGATGGGAGATAGGAGATTCACCCTGGGGATCACGTCAGTCACCCTGCTAGACAGGGGACCAGGGAAGTAAATATTCTGGTAAGAAATAGCCAGGGAATCGTTATGGCTAGGCTTGTATAGACTCTAGAGCCGATAGCCTAGTACCAACATATGAACCTATAAATGCTAACAAACCACCTAATTTGAACATTTTTACTAATACCAAATGTATTTTAAAATCTACAGCTATTAAGAAATCCATTTAAAGAAGTCAGAATTGTAATTATGTTTTCTTTCCATTTTAAACATTTACACAATTATGATAAGTTTTAACAGATCTTGACTGATGGTTTATTAGTTAATTTTTGTCTTGTGACATGTTGATGGATTAGTATTTATTAACTCACTTTTGAGTTCTGAAGAAGACTTTGTATATGACATGAAAGAACTACACTGAATTTTGAATAAAGTCTGTTGTTATTTTACTGGCATGCTGTGCCCATAATGACTTACTTCTGTTTAAATTGCCAACATCATTGGATAATATACAAATAAAGAAAAGGATTCTCAGAAAAAAATATTTACTTCTGCTTTGATGAATGCTCTAAAGCCTTTGACTGTATGGACTGTAATAAACTGAGGCAAATTCTTACAGAAATGGGGATATTTCAATATCTTATTTTGCCACCTGAAGAATATATATGCAAACCAAGACCAGTTAGAATTAAATACGGAATAAGAGACTGGTTCAAGACTGAGGCATGAGAATGGCAAGACTGTATACTGTCACTCTATTTATTTAATTAACAATATGATGGGTTAGCTGAAACAGATGCCAGAATCAAAATTGATGGAAAAAATATTAACAACCTCATATATGCAGATGATTACCTGATGACTGAAAGGGAAGAGATGAAAAGCTTGTAGATGAAGGTGAACATAGCAAGCAGAAAAGCTGGCTTGCTGTTCAGTATTACAAACAAAACTAACATTATAACCAACACTAAAAATGACTTTGAAAGGAACACCACAAAAAGTTTTACGCGTTTCGTCCACTTTTAATAAGCTTAAACTTCTTCAGAAATATCATGTTCACTGAAATGATGTTTTAAATACTATTTCATTAGATCACATGTACCTTAAACCGACCAATCAAAAAATCAAATCAGTTTAAATAATTAAAGCACATAAAATACATAAAATACAACTAACCAGTAATGACGAGAATTTTTTAAATGAGTCAAAGATATTAAATGACTTCTTTATTGAAAGAGGTTATGACTCAAGATGGTTAAACAAAATCTTTAGTGAGGTCATTATTCTTAGGAATTCTAAAGCTAGTCCCATTTTACATCAATTAGTTGCTGTGAATAACAATTCCACGCTACAAAACAAAATAGCTAGGTATAATTTAGCCTTCCCTATTCCTATTTCTAATGAAATGGCTGCTGTTAAGAATATTATTTCTGTTAATTGGAAGGTTATTTTGGGTAACAATGATTTGAGTAGGGTTATTGGACAAACACCTGTGTTTACATACAAAAAGACTGCGTGTCTTAAAGGTCTGCTAGAAAAACAAAATTCACAAGCTAATGTTAGTACTACTAGGTCTAATTTTTCTACCTTTCCGTGTAATTGCTGTAAACAATGTAGATTTGTTGCAGGTAGTAGTACAGTATTTTTTTAGGCATTTAAACAAAGTTATTTTTACCAAAGGTCATTACAATTGTAAAACTAAAAATGTTGTATATGTTGCTTTTTGCAATTCATGTGATCAATTCTACGTAGGAAAAACTATTAGAATGTTGAAAAATAGAATTTACGAACATACATTAGCTATTAAAAACAAAGATTTGTCTAATGCTTTGGCAAAACATTCTACTATTTGCTCAGATTTTAAGAAATTTACATTTTCTGTTTTGGAAAAAGTTAATGATGAATTGTTATGTGGAAATTTTAAAATCAAGTTAGAATGTAGAGAAACCATCTGGCAAAATCATATTGAATGCAGATGAATTTCCTGGTTTAAACGATGCAATTAATATGAAATGTTTTTTACAGGCACAGAGACTATAACTTAATTGCATTTTTTATTTCAAGTGTTTGTATTTGTAAACATTAATATAGATCAATATTTTTATATTTTTATATTGTACTGTTATGATTAACGACAGTTTTCTTAGTGGTTAGTTGTATTTTATGTATTTTATGTACTTTAATTATTTAAACTGATTTGATTTTTTGATTGGTCAGTTTAAAGTACATGTGATCTAATGAAATAGTATTTAAAACATCATTTCAGTGAACATGATATTTCTGAAGAAGTTCAAGCTTATTAAAAGTGGACGAAACGCGTAAAACTTTTTGTAGTGTTCCTTTCAAAGTCATTTTTAGTGTTGGTTACTTTGTTTCTTGTTGGGTTTTTTGGTTCGTTCAAAACTAACGTTAAGTCATCTACCCCAATCAGTTCTTTGCAAACAGATGAGATAGACGTGAAGGTAGGAACAGATTATAGTTTCTGGTCTTAAGGATCTCTGCAGATGGTGACTACAGCTATGACATTAAAAGACACCTGGTACTTGAAGGAATGTTATGACAAACCTAGACTTCAATAATAACATACAGCTGTAAGTATCAGACTATATGCTAGGCTGTGCAAGATGGCAAATCAATGCATTTGAGCTATGGTGTCGGAGAAAACTTTTAAGAAGTCAATGGAGACTGCAAGATCAAATCAGTTAATTATTAAGGAAATAAACCAAACTTTGGACTGGAAGGTGTAACAGTAAAGCTAAACCTCAAGAACTTTGGTCACATAATGTAAATATGGGATTTGCTAGAGAAGACACTGATGCTAGAAAAGTTTGAGGGCAAAAGAAGAAGACAGTGAGAGGAGTTAAGGTGAGCAAATATTACTGAAGTAATGAAAACAAATTAGCAAGGCCTGAAATGTTAAAGTTGTTGAGGTGACAAAGATGTGGACTTGATTAATAACTGAACAAAACCACCAGCAGCAGCAGCACACTCCATATTAACAAGAACCTGAACCTTAAGAATCCTCCCTCAGGAAGTGAATGCAGTTGGAGTTTGTGTAGTTTTCACATTTTAGAGTGAAAGCAATGTTTCCTACATTATGCTGTTTTCTCTGTACTGTTCATCTCAACGTGCAGTACATACCTTAATTTAAGTCTTTAGTGTCACTTAGATCTTCTTGTCAAAGGTGATCAAAGCTGCCCAAGTTGCTGCTGTAGATTATATAGAGGATTATGACTGGGTTGCCAATCCTGACTTATGTACTCATGACATGGATGCCATGAAATTCACTTGTAGAGCAAAACTCTAGAGGAGAAATTCTGTGGCTTCCTCGCTGAGACCACATAATAATAAGTTAAGATCAGGGACCCAATCATAATTCTTTGTAATCTGGCACCACATTCTAAGATGTCACATCTGTATTTTTTTCTACAGAGATTATCCCATGAGATAGACTGAACCTGAAGCAAATAATTCATATTCACCACAGAAAATACACTCCAGAATGTAAGAGGGCTTGTTCATTTTGGGGATTAGGTAGACATAAGCCAGAAAATTTACAAGCTACAGACTGGTAGGCAGCTACTCTTATTTTTTTTTTGTTACGCACTTATATAAAATTTGCATAATCGGACTAGAACAAATACTAAACTACGGATACTGTGGTTCATAGTTATGCAGTGACCTGGCACAATCCTCTGAGGTAGTCTTTCTGAAAACATAAAGCTTGATAAAGCTCAGTAAAAGTACAGTTTTGTACCTACCATAAATGTAGATGTTCGAGGATCCACATTGCTGCAGTCCTAACTATTGGGTAGTCCGCTGTCCCAGTCGGCCCGAATACCAAAAGTATAGACGAGGCGGTCGGTCAAGGCGCGCGTAGACGCCAGCCCACGGGTACTAATTTACTTGCCCCAGATGTCAGAAGACCCTAAAAAGACAAGGCTAAAACCAAAAACTCCAAACATTCCTGCACCAAAAATATGTACAATATATACAAAATTACCAGAGTATAACCTCACCTACACAACCACCCCTAAACACAGAGGGGAAGGAGGGAGGTAAAGCAAGCAATGTGGATGTGCGAACATCTACATTTATGGTAGGTACAAAACTGTACTATGTTCTTCATTCCACATTGCTGCAGTCCTAACTATTGGGTAGAATCCCAAACAAGAGGTAAGGGAGGCTGGCAAATCATAAGGAAGCAGGAGCTGACAACATGCCTTGCAAAATAGCTGTGGCAAAACCAGCCCTAGATTTAGAGTAGAGAGGAAGGTGATAATGCTTAGAGAAAGTATGCACTGAACTCCAAGTAGCTGCCTCCAAAATATCCTTAGTTGCCACCCCTCTTAGAAATGCTGTTGAAGTGGCAGTAGCCCTAGTGGAATGAGGCCTAATCCCAGCTGGAATCTCCTTGCCATGATGGGAATAACAAAATGCAATGCAAAACCCAATCCACTTAGAAATAGTTTGTTTTGACACAGGCTTGCCCTGAGAACTCAAAGCAAAAGAAACAAACAACTGCTGAGACTGCCTAAAATCCTTAGTCCTGCTTAAATAATAACGCATTGCCTGTGTACATCTAAAGTGTGCAAAATCTTTTCCCCTTTATTTTGGGGATCTGCATAAAAAGTAGGCAAATGAATAGTTTGGTTTAAAGACACACTAGAAACCACCTTAGGCAGAAAGGAAGGATTAATGATACCCTATCCTTATGAAAAATCAAAAAAGGCTCTACCGCCATAAGGGCCTGCAATTCAGAAACCCTTCTTGCAGAAGTAATGGCCAACAAAAAAGCAGTTTCCATGACAAGAATTTCAATTCAGCAGTAGCTCAAAAGGTTGTAGAGTAAGTTTCTCCAACACAAAATTGAGATCCCAAGCAGGAGTAGGAGCTCTCACGTGGGGTCTTATATTCTTTGCCCTCTAAGAAATTGCTTGAACAAAGGATGCGAAACAATGGTGGGTCACAATCATAGTGAGCTGAAATTGCTGCAGCATGAATCTTAATGGAAGAGAAAGACAAACCTGTGTCCAATAACTCAGTAAGATATTGAAGAGCCACACCCAAGTTAGGCTCAGAAATCTCCAAATTGTGTGCTGCACTCCAAAATAAAAATCTCTTCCATTTTTCTGCGTACACTTTCCTTGTACTAGGTCTTCTGGCTTCCATAATCACATTTAAAACTTGTTGAGGAAGTTGAGACCTGCTGTGTTTCAAAACAGAATATGCCAGGCTGTTAGATGAAGAGAGTGAAGCTTGACATTGAGCAGGTGACCGTCCCTCTGAGACAACAGGTGTGGAATCAAAGGTAAAGGCCATGGAGGCTTCCTTACCAGACTCCTCAGTAAAGGGTACCAGTGTTGCCGAGGCCAATCTGGAGCTATTAAAATCATCCTTGGCTTGTCTTGTCTGACCTTTAGGAGCACCTTTGGGAGAAGAGGCAGAGGTGGAAAGGCATACACATGAAGATTTTTCCAACTGAAAGAAAGAGCATCCACTTTCCAAGCTGTGTGATGAAACCTCTTTGTGCAAAACTTTGGCAGCTGGTGGTTTAGTGGAGAAGCGAACAGATCTATGTCTGGAGTTCCCCATGACACTGTCAATTTTGAAATACATGAAGATCCAGTTTCCACTCGGGATCCATGATTTGTCTGCTTAACACATCTGCTAAGGAGTTCTGTGCTCCGCAGAAACCTTGCCTGAAGAATTAGTTGCAAGCTGAGCGCAGTCTCCCATAAAATCATTGCTTGCCTGCACAACGGGTAAGAATGTGTTCCCCTTGTTTGTTGATGTACCACATGACAGTTGTGTTGTCTGTTAGAATCAACACCTGCCCTGGAAGAAGTAACTCCTTGAAAGCCATTAATGCAAACTGGACTGCTAACATCTCTTTCATGTTGATATGTAGATGCTGTAGTCTGGCAGGCCACTTGTCTTGTATCCACTTTCCATTTAGATGAGCTCCCAAGCAATGTCTGAGGCATCTGTCGTTAGAATCTGACTCGCCTCTGGCCGGGTCACAGAGAGTCCCTTGTTTAGGTGACATTCCTGAGCCCACCACAAAAATTCCTTTTGAATGCAAGGTATTATTTGAATGACAGTGTCCAAATCCTGGCAGTGCTGTGTCCATACATTTTGAGATACCATTGCAGCTTCCTCATATGCAGTTTGGCATTGGGAAGCACCAGAATACAAGATGCCATGAACCCTAAGGCTTGAAGGACTGTCCTTGCAGTCAGCCCGGACTGAAGAGATAGTTGATGGAAGTAACTGGAAAGATTCTTTTGTTTGTCCGGGGTTAAAAGGCCATCTGGGCTGCTGTATTCAGTCTCACACCCAGAAAGCACATGTCTTGAGAGGGTACTAGACTGGACTTTATTTCGTTCACAGAATACCCTAGGCATCTTAGCACTGCTATCACAAATTCCAAATGCTGTAAAAGGTCTTCCTTTTCTTGAGCCAGAATCAGGCAGTCGTCCAAGTAAGGATAGATTTGAATTCCTTTTAGCCTGAAGTAAGCTATCACTGGAGCCAGAACCTTTGTGAATACTCTGGGTGCAGTAGATAAGCCAAAGGGCAATGCAGAGAACTGATAATGAGAATTTCCAGCTCGGCAGATACTTCCTGCAACTTAGTCTGATAGGCACATGAAGGTAAGCTTCCTTGAGATCTAAAGTTACCATCCAGTGATCTTTGCCCAGCAGAGGTAAAAGCTGTTGTAACGTCAACATTTTGAACTTGGGAATGTCCAGATAAGTGTTGAGGATAGATAAATCCAAAATTGGTCTCCACGTGTTCCCCTTCTCGTACTAGGAACAGGCGAGAATAAAATCCTAGGCCCCTTTCTGGCACAGGAACTGGCTGAATGGCCCCTATTTGGAGCAACAGAGAAATTTGCTTGTGAGCCTCTTTTCTTTGTAGAGGAGGAATGTCTGGCATGCCTTTGAAAGGAGGCAAGGTATGGAAATAAAACCTGTAACCGTGGTGAATGATATCCAAAACCCATCTGTCTTGGGTAATTAAATCCCAATTTTCTTTGAAAAGAGCCAGCCTTCCTCCCAATGGTGCTGCCAGGCGAGAATGTACTGGCAGCTGAAAAGGTAGGTCATTGGGTCTGTTTACGAAGGACTGACCCCTGCCCTCACCAGACATCTGAGCAGGTGAACTCCCTGTTCTAGGCCTAAAAGAACCTTGAGCTCTGCCCCTACCACGCCTAGACCTACCCCTAGACTGGGGATCATAAGCAGGATATGTCCATCCCTAGTAGGCCAATTTCTACTAAACTTGGAGGCTGCACCTGCAAAAATCCTTAACAGTTTGCATAGACTTAGCCTTGTCCTCCATTTTCTTTAAAACTGCTTCCACAGGCGAACCAAACAACACATCAGACTGTAAAGGAGCATCCAAAATCCTTGTTTTAACATGCTCAGCTAAATTCTGATCCCTCAACCAGGAAGAACAGAACCAGTGGCAGCCACCCTCGAGGAGGCCTGCACAGCATCAAAACCACACTGCAAGGAATGCTTACCCACCTGTTCAGACACATGAACTAAATCCTGCAACTCTTTACACTCAATACCTTCTGCCAGGGCATCCACCTTAGACTTCAATTGTGAAAGGAGATAATTCTGATATTTTAACATGTGAAACTGACAATTCAACGCCCTCATGGCTAAAGTGGAAGAAGTATACACTTTCTTTCCCCATCTATCCAAAGCCCTTGCCTCTTTATCAGGAGGAACAGGATTTTTAACAACAGAAGCCTTCACACCTTTAGGCCAATGAGAGACAGTTTCGGGTCTGCCCTAGGACTCTTAAAAGATACTTATGAGCTTCAGGCACCCTATAGTACCTATCCGGTTTAACTGGGGCAGGAGGCAAAGAATCAGGATTCAGGGAAGCCTCTGCAAAACATCTTCCACCACATTCAGAACAGGAGGTATAGCTAAAGGCCTATGCTGGGGTAAAACAAGAATTCCCTAAGCCTCTTCCTGGAATCAGAGAAATCTTGACCTTCCCATTTAAAATGCTCCCTCATGGAATGCAGAGTCTCTGAAAATGAAAAATCCTCAGGAGGAGAAGCTGAAGGAGTAGAATCATCCACATCAGAATCAGAATAAGGAGGATACTCCTGCAAGTCTTCAGCCGAAGACTCAGAAGCCTCCGAACATTGCTCAAAACTGTCAAACTCAGGTTCCACCCTAGGCCTCTTATCAGGAGGGGGCATAGAACCTCTAATCATAGTAATCAAATCCTCTGCCATTTTAAGCATATGTTTCTTATGAAGATCCAGTTTCCACTCGTGGGGATCCATGATTTGTCTGCTTAACACATCTGCTAAGGAGTTCTGTGCTCCCGGCAGAAACCTTGCCTGAAGAGTTAGTTACAAGCTGAGCGCAGTCTCCCATAAAATCATTGCTTGCCTGCACAACGGGTAAGAATGTGTTCCCCTGTGTTGTCTGTTAGAATCAACACCTGCCCTGGAAGAAGTAACTCCTTGAAAGCCATTAATGCAAACTGGACTGCTAACATCTCTTTCATGTTGATATGTAGATGCTGTAGTCTGGCAGGCCACTTGTCTTGTATCCACTTTCCATTTAGATGAGCTCCCCAAGCAATGTCTGAGGCATCTGTCGTTAGAATCTGACTCGCCTCTGGCCGGGTCACAGAGAGTCCCTTGTTTAGGTGACATTCCTGAGCCCACCACAAAAATTCCTTTTGAATGCAAGGTATTATTTGAATGACAGTGTCCAAATCCTGGCAGTGCTGTGTCCATACATTTTGAGATACCATTGCAGCTTCCTCATATGCAGTTTGGCATTGGGAAGCACCAGAATACAAGATGCCATGAACCCTAAGGCTTGAAGGACTGTCCTTGCAGTCAGCCCGGACTGAAGAGATAGTTGATGGAAGTAACTGGAAAGATTCTTTTGTTTGTCCGGGGTTAAAAGGCCATCTGGGCTGCTGTATTCAGTCTCACACGCAGAAAGCACATGTCTTGAGAGGGTACTAGACTGGACTTTATTTCGCTCACAGAATACCCTAGGCATCTTAGCACTGCTATCACAAATTCCAAATGCTGTAAAAGGTCTTCCTTTTCTTGAGCCAGAATCAGGCAGTCGTCCAAGTAAGGATAGATTTGAATTCTTTTAGCCTGAAGTAAGCTATCACTGGAGCCAGAACCTTTGTGAATACTCTGGGCAGTAGATAAGCCAAAGGGCAATGCAGAGAACTGATAATGAGAATTTCCAGCTCCAGATACTTCCTGCAACTTAGTCTGATAGGCACATGAAGGTAAGCTTCCTTGAGATCTAAAGTTACCATCCAGTGATCTTTGCCCAGCAGAGGTAAAAGCTGTTGTAACGTCAACATTTTGAACTTGGGAATGTCCAGATAAGTGTTGAGGATAGATAAATCCAAAATTGGTCTCCACGTGTTCCCCTTCTTCGTACTAGGAACAGGCGAGAATAAAATCCTAGGCCCCTTTCTGGCACAGGAACTGGCTGAATGGCCCCTATTTGGAGCAACAGAGAAATTTGCTTGTGAGCCTCTTTTCTTTGTAGAGGAGGAATGTCTGGCATGCCTTTGAAAGGAGGCAAGGTATGGAAATAAAACCTGTAACCGTGGTGAATGATATCCAAAACCCATCTGTCTTGGGTAATTAAATCCCAATTTTCTTTGAAAAGAGCCAGCCTTCCTCCCAAAGGTGCTGCCAGGCGAGAATGTACTGGCAGCTGAAAAGGTAGGTCATTGGGTCTGTTTACGAAAGGACTGACCCCTGCCCTCACCAGAAGTCTGAGCAGGTGAACTCCCTGTTCTAGGCCTAAAAGAACCTTGAGCTCTGCCCCTACCACGTCTAGACCTACCCCTAGACTGGGGATCATAAGCAGGATATGTCCATCCCCTAGTAGGCCAATTTCTACTAAACTTCGGAGGCTGCACCTGCAAAAAATCCTTAACAGTTTGCATAGACTTAGCCTTGTCCTCCATTTTCTTTAAAACTGCTTCCACAGGCGAACCAAACAACACATCAGACTGTAAAGGAGCATCCAAAATCCTTGTTTTAACATGCTCAGCTAAATTCTGATCCCTCAACCAGGCGTGCCTACGAAGAACAGAACCAGTGGCAGCCACCCTCGAGGAGGCCTGCACAGCATCAAAACCACACTGCAAGGAATGCTTACCCACCTGTTCAGACACATGAACTAAATCCTGCAACTCTTTACACTCAATACCTTCTGCCAGGGCATCCACCTTAGACTTCAATTGTGAAAGGAGATAATTCTGATATTTTAACATGTGAAACTGACAATTCAACGCCTCATGGCTAAAGTGGAAGAAGTATACACTTTCTTTCCCCATCTATCCAAAGCCCTTGCCTCTTTATCAGGAGGAACAGGATTTTTAACAACAGAAGCCTTCACACCTTTAGGCCCCTGAGAGACAGTTTCGGGTCTGCCCTAGGACTCTTAAAAGATACTTATGAGCTTCAGGCACCCTATAGTACCTATCCGGTTTAACTGGGGCAGGAGGCAAAGAATCAGGATTCAGGGAAGCCTCTGCAAAACATCTTCCACCACATTCAGAACAGGAGGTATAGCTAAAGGCCTATGCTGGGGTAAAACAAGAATTCCCTAAGCCTCTTCCTGGAATCAGAGAAATCTTGACCTTCCCATTTAAAATGCTCCCTCATGGAATGCAGAGTCTCCGAAAATGAAAAATCCTCAGGAGGAGAAGCTGAAGGAGTAGAATCATCCACATCAGAATCAGAATAAGGAGGATACTCCTGCAAGTCTTCAGCAAGACTCAGAAGCCTCCGAACATTGCTCAAAACTGTCAAACTCAGGTTCCACCCTAGGCCTCTTATCAGGAGGCATAGAACCTCTAATCATAGTAATCAAATCATCTGCCATTTTAAGCATATGTTTCTTAGGCAAAGACCCTGAAGCAATAGGAGAAACCCCACTGAAGCTAAACTTGGCCTGCCTCTCAAAGAAGCCTTGGAAACAGAAGGGAGGCTCTAACCACCTTAGGAAGAGAGGGAAGAACAGCCACCTGAGAAGCCCCTTCAGCCTGGCCTACTTCCTGAGAGGACACATCCTGTAACAGTAAAGTCTCTCCCTGAGACTCCAAAGAAACTCCTGGCAGAACCTCCGGCTCCACTGAGTTTTCTAAAGAACCGACGTCCGGGACTGTCGGTTCTTCCACTCTAGGCTTCGCTGCTTTGTCCTTGCGCTTTTTGGCGAAGCGGGGCCGGAGCATCCGACGGCATTTTATAATTACAACGCTTCCCAAAACTAACCTGGCACAGTCTAACCTTCTCTTAATAGTGCGTTTGTTAAATCTAGCACAAGAGCGGCATCCAACAACGTGCTCAGGCCCTAAACAAGGTATACACAAAGTATGGTAATCCCTATGAGGTATCTGTTTCCCACAAGAAATACAGTTATTCACTTTTTCTGACATCCGGTTAAATACTGAGGCAAGAAAAACCAAAATATTCCCAACGGGTACTTAGCCAACTTTGATTCGGTCTGAAACTCTGACTTCAGAAACTTTCAGAACACCAACCTGCACTCGCAAAACTGCTTCTGCATTGGACCATGCGGCAAAAAAGACTAAGGATATGACGTCGGTCATGCGCATTAGTACCCTGACGTACTGACGTCAGTCTAATGCGCCTTGACCGACGTCAGCCATATACTTTGGTATTCGGGCCGACTGGGACAGCGGACTACCCAATAGTTAGGACTGCAGCAATGTGGAATGAAGAACATCTAACACAGACTGCAGAGAGGACAATCCAGAGCTTATC
The DNA here is from genome assembly GCF_019279795.1 of Protopterus annectens. Classification (NCBI taxonomy): domain Eukaryota; kingdom Metazoa; phylum Chordata; order Ceratodontiformes; family Protopteridae; genus Protopterus; species Protopterus annectens. The sequence goes on from NC_056739.1 coordinate 1,675,718,716, forward strand.
TAAACAATCCTTGTCTCAGTTTGTGATTTACTGTGGAGTTGCCTGGTAAGAGAAGTTTTATTTGAATTTCCATTTTATTTCTTACCACTGTTTTCATTGTTCATAGAAAGGAAGGGATAGCTTGTAGACAAGAAATTTTACTTTGATTTATATTTTGTTATTTTACCTTTAATTTTCACTGTTGTTAGAAAGGAATATGTTTTAGACAGGCAAACTTTAGGCACCCTATGGGACCTAGTGAGCTATTAAGTCACACAGACTGGAAAGAGGATATTCCAGAGCTTATCTAAAACAATCCTGTCTTGGTCCATGATTTATTGATCTTTACTGTTAAAAAGAGGTATGACTGCAAGTGACAGTAAAGAAATCCCAGCCTTTGTCTGACTTTCAGAACTTGTATGGTGACAGCAACAACTTTACTTGTACATTGGTTGTGTGATTTTTCTCACAAAAGTTGATTTCAGTTCTCTTTGAATTCTGTTGTAACAGATTTTGATTATTTTTTTTATATTTTTATTTATTTATTTGAAGCTGAATATGGATTCCTTAAATGAATATGTCATTAATGATTTGCTAAATACATATATTTTGTACAGTGTAATAAATGCTATGCATATTTAAAGATAACACCTGGTAATACTGGTGATCTGTGTTCCTCATATCAATAGTTGGGCGACTGCTTACCATTATTAATAGTAAATCTGGACTTACTGATGACAACTGCACTTGTGCAATTGGCACAGATTGCACAAAAATAAGTTATGTACCTACCATAATGTTCCATGTTAGTTGTCCTTCATCTTGCCTTCCTTCTTGCTGTTTGGGTTTGGAGCCGATCCTCGGCTCCAACTCGGCCTACTTCTATAGCTCAAGAGCTATTTACTGGCTCGAGGCTAACCCTTATCCCAGAATGCCCAGCATCAGCTACCCAGATTTTGTCTGTGATAGCACACACTAGACATATAAAGTAACCAGTAACCTAAAACTGATTTACCAATTTACAGATCAGAGTAAACTGTCATAAAATTACCTGGCATGTGAACCAAGGAAAAGGAAATCAGCCAGTGAAACCATAGTGAACTCCTCTCAATTCTCCAGGAAGGGGGAAGGAGGGGGGACGCAAGAAGGAAGGCGAGATGAAGGACAACTAACATGGAACGTTATGGTAGGTACATAACTTCTTTATGTTCAGTTGTCCCATCTCACCTTCGTTCTTGCTGTTTGGGACAGCGTCCCAAGCACCTAAAGACCTCGGGTGGCTCATTGGAACAGACTCTTCAGGACAGTAGAACCAAAGGAAGCCTTGCTCCAAGAGGCCACATCCACTTTGTAATGAGAGATAAAGGAATGAGGGTTTGCCCAAGTGGCAGCTGCACAAATTGAGTCTATCGGCAATTTAGATTGAAAGGCTACAAACGTGGCTAATGCTCTAGTAGAATGACCTTTTGGTTTTGCTGGTAGATGTTAATGCCTTAACTGATAAATAAAGGCAATGGTGTCAGATAACCATTTGGATAAGGTCACCTTAGAAACTGGAAGGCCTTGCTTATTGTGAGGATAGGAGAGAAATAATTGGTCTGACTTTCTTAGCTCTTTGGTCCTATGGAAGTAAAAACGTAATTGTCTGTGCACATCCAGTTGGTGAAGACCGTATTCTGCCTTGTTGCTATAACTGGAAAAGAAGATGGGGAGATTGATGGATTTATTTAAATTGTTTTCTGACCAGACTTTTGGTATGAAGGATGGGATGGTTTTCAGAGAAACTCTATCTTTGTGAAACACCATATATGGAGGGCGAACACAGAGTGCTTGGAGTTCTGAAACCCGTCTAGCTGAGGTAATAGCAACCAGAAAACGTGTTTTCCAAGAAAGAAATTTTAAGGGACATGAAGCTACTGGTTCAAAGGGAGGCAGAATCAAAGAAGTCAAAACTAAATTGAGATCCCAAGGAGAAGGTGGATCCCTCACTGGGGGTCTAAGAAGAGATGCTCCTCTCATGATGAGACATTATGCTAGAAGTAAGAATTCCAATATGAAAATTAGATATGGCTGCCAGTTGTACCCTGTTGGTAGCAGCAGCCGCACCCGACTGAAAAAGCTCTGCTAGAAATTCTAGAATTTGATGGACTGGGGCTGAAAAGGGGTCTAAGTTTCTAGATTATGCCCAGTAAGAAAATCTTTTCCATTTGCTAGCATAAGTCTTTCTCGTAGTTGACTTATGGGAGGATACAGTAATATCGCAAACTGCTGGGGAGACACTTGGAAGCCTGGCTAAGGTAATAAGTGGAGAAACCAAGCTGTGAGCTTGAGAGTCTGAAGGGATTGGTGTAACCCACTTCACTGATGAATCAACAGATCTGGTACTGGGTCCAGAACCCAAGGCTGGTCTAGAAGGTGAAGGTGCAGGAATGGAAACCATACCTGTCGAGGCCAATAGGGGGCAATGAGGATCACTTTGCAACCCAACAATTTTGCTTTCTGTATGAGTCTTGGAATTAGGGGAAAAGGGGAAAATGCAAAAAGGAGTCCCTGAGGCCAATCGTAGACTAGAGCGTCCCTTGGAATCTGACCTAGAGAAGGAAGCTGGGAGAAGTAGCTGCTGCATTTGTTATTGAGGGGGGTGGCACATAGATCGCAGCAAGGCTGGCACCATTTGCGGAAGATAAGGTCCGCAACTTCCTGATTCAGAGACCACTCATGAGGCATGAGGATAGCCCTGCTGAGCCTGTCCGCTATTACGTTAGATTTCCCAGGGATGTGCATTGCTGTCAGAAAACATTTGGAGGAAATCGCCCATTGCCATAGCCTGAGGGCTTCTCGACACAAGGGGTAGGACCTGGTCCCGCCCTGCTTGTTGATGTACCACACAACTGACATGTTGTCTGTTTGGATCGCAACAGTCCCAGAAGGAAGAGAGTCTTGAAGAGCTTGCAATGCTAGGAGCACCGCTCTCATCTCTAGGACACTGATACGCAGATGGTACTTATGAGGTTGCCACATGCCTTGGACTGTCCTGCCTAGATAATGCCCACCCACCCTATCAGGGAGGAGTCCGTGGTCACTGTGGCTACTGGAGGGGGTTGAATGAAAGGTCTGCCCTGAGTCATTAGTGGGGATACCATCCACCAAGAGAGGTGTCTTTTGCATGTTTCTATAATCAGGATAATGTGAGACATGGGTAGTTCCTGGAAGGACCACTGCGTGAAGAAAAGCCACTGAAGGACTCTCATGTGGTAACACGCTAATGGTACAAGAAGAATGGCAGCTGCCATGGAGCCTATAACTTGCAGGACATGTCTGACTTGGACCTTTCTGCTCTGCATTAGAAATTACACTTGTTGGCGAATACATAAAACTCTTTCCTGAGGTAACCTTGCAAACATCTGTTTTGTGTTTAATTCTGCTCCTATATATGTAACAGACTGACAGGGCAACAAGGCAGATTTTTCAAAATTTACTGTAATGCGTAGTTGGGTGCAGGCTGATATTGTATAATCCTGTGCCTCTAAGAGTTGATGCCTGGTGGTAGCAGTTAGGAGCCAGTCATCTAGATACGGAAGCACCTGGAATCCTTGATGTCTCAGGTGAGCCGTGACTACTGCCATACATTTGGTGAACACCCTGGGGGCTGTGGTGAGACCAAAGGGCAGAGCTCTGAACTGATAATGAATGGCCCCTACCCAGAAGCAAAGAAATCTCCTGGAGCGTCTGTCCATTTTGATATGGTAGTACGCACCCTGAAGATCTATGGAGCACATCCAGTTGTCCTGACCCAGAAAGGGGAGAATGGACTGCAGTGTTACCATCTAGAACTTTTCTTTTTGTACAGATTTGTTCAATCTGGTGAGATCCAGTATTGGTCTCTAGTCCCCTGTCTTTTTTGATAATAAAAAGAATCTTGAGTAAACTCCGGATCCTAGTTGGTCTGCGGGGACTTCCTGAATGGCTCTTTTTTCTAGCAGTTTTGAAACTTGAATAACTGCTTGATCCCTTAGATTGGGTGGGACTTCTGGGATGGACTTTTCTGACTTTAGAGGGGGTTGATGAAAGGGGATTTTGTAACATCCGGATATGATATAGTACCCATTTTTCTCTTGTTATATTTTGCCAGGCTTTTGAGTGCAGGGAAAGTCTTCCCCCGACTGCCTCCAGAGGTGAGCAGTCAGGCAACCTGTCAGGGATGCTGGAAGGGTTTGGCAGAGAAAGTTTCTCTGTCACCCTGATTTTGCGGTCCCCCTCTGCCACGAGGGTGGCGTCTGCCATTGTTGTTGTTTCCCCCTCCGCCCCTGGGGGGAAAAATCACCACGTGTGTCAGGCAAGGGTCCCTGGGACTTCCGAAACCACATCTTTCCACCCTTCTGACCTTTGGGTTAAGGTCTGTTAGGAGTGGAAAAACAGACTCCCATGGCAGAGAGAGTCTTGCCTTCCTGCTTGCACCTGGTAAGCGTGTCTTTCACCTAAGGCCCAAAAAGTGAGGAGCCATCAAAGGGAGTATTTGTGAAGGACGCCCAAAAGGGTTCTGCAAATTGACACAGCCGCAGCCAAGCATGTCTCCTGAGAGCCACTCCCGTACCTGCGGCTCTGCTCACTCCATCGGCTGCATAGGAAATCAGCCTCATGGAGGAGTTGACTATAGAATTAAGAGTCGCAAGCAGGGAAGCTATTTTGGCTGATGCTCCCTCAGCTGTAGGATCTTGTAGGGTATCTCCAAGCTCTTTCAGGTGATCCCTTTGAAGTGTAAAATGAGAGAGATAATTCAGGGACCTCATTGAGAAAGTCGCTGAGGAAAATATTCGCTTCCCATATCTGTCCATCGTCCTAGACTCTTTGCTTGGTGGATGGACAGATGAAGACATTTCTTCTAACTCTTTCTTGGTGGCTGCTGCTACCACCATGGCATCAACTGGCACACCTTTAGAGAGAACTTGTTTGTCCTGCGGTGCTGTTATAAACTTATTTGGTCTCCTCGGAGTAGGTTCCACAGAATCCGGAGCTGACCAAGCCTTTCGAGCCACTACAGACATGAGTGGATCGAAAGGTGGAGACATCCAGGAGGTGGAGGGTCGGGAACCAAATGCCTCCAGGTATACAGACTCATCCTCAGGAGGGGCTAGGGAAGACCAGCCACCCCTCTGCCTAAGCATTTCAAGGATGCCCGAAAAGGAAACATCTTCAGAAGGGGACCTGTGGGACCCTTCTGATTCATCCAGGTTAATATCTGAGGTGACAGACTCAGAGGGGTCTAGGTGCTTCCTCTTGCACTTCTTCTTCCGAGGAGGCTCCTCTGAGTGATCAGGGGAAGCCTCGGAAGAAGAGGGGTCACCCAATGAGGTGTCCTAGGGCATAGGTTCCCTACGCTTCTGGGCTGGAGAAGGAGCACAGGTTGACAAAGGCACCACAAGAGAAGAAGCCGTTGGGGCTGATAATAGGGCTGCTTCAGGGGACAGCACACTCCGCATGACCTAGAAGGCATCAAGATCCCGAGGCAAAGAAAGCTCCGGCTCTGAAGAGGCGGGAGTCCTTCTCCGCATCGAGGGTAATGGCTCTGATGCCGATGTGGGAGCCAAGCTCACCTGCGCCGAAGTTCCGAGAGGGAGAGAGGGTCGGACAAGGGACCAATGCCACTTCCCCCCTCGGAGCCGACGAGAGAGCTTCGGCACCCAGATCCCTCAATGGACGGAACAATCGAGGTGATCGGAGCCGACGTCGGAACCAAAGAGAAGATGATTGGAGCGGTCGGTTCTACTATCAGCGCGTCCATGGTCTCCGGCTCCGAACTAAGTGTAGTCGAAGGGGGAATAGAGATGGAGGCGGATGGAGCCGCAACCTGCTGAGGTGGGCTAGAAAGTAATTTCGCAAGGGCCTGTGATTTAAGCAACCTGCTGACTACTCTTTCCACGTCTTGATCCGATAACCTGGAGGATCGAGAGGAGTGGTATGAAGAGCAATGACTGCGTTCACTTCCTAATAAGGGTGACTGTGGCACCAAGCGGATCAGCTCCAATGAAGGAGGCCTTGCTCTCTTGTGGATCCGAGATGGCTCCAAGGTGGCAGTTGGAACCAAGGAAGGAGTTGACTTGCCGATGCTAGTCGGCACTGACAAACCTGATTCTTCAGGAGTCGGTTCCGAGGCTAGAGCCTTAGAGGATTTCACTGGCTGAGAACCTTTAGCCGGGGAATCCTGTGGTTTCAATAATCCTCGAAGGATTAATTTGTTTTTGCGCTCCTGCAGGACCCTTGGAATAAATGTATGACAGATAGAGCAGGAGTCCTGCAGGTGCACAGCCCCTAAACAATAAACATAGCTAGTGTGCCCATCTGTCAGAGACATGTTCTGACAGCATGAGTCACACTTTTTGAAGCCAGAAACTTTGGCCTCTTTAGACATGTTACACTACTACACTAAAAAGCAAACAGTTTTTTTTTTTTTTTTTTTTTGTTACAGTTAAGGAACAGAAAGGAGAGCCTCTACTTTAAACAGCTGTCCTAAGGGGGGGGGGGACTCTCTAATTTAAATGAGTTCAGGGGAAACAGAAGGCCTGCGAGATATGGAGCGACAGACAACAAAGCTACAACACACACAAGAAAGATGATAAGGGATAAAGAACTATATCTAAACAAAAACTTGACAAATTTTAAGAATAAACAACAACTATAATCATAGAAAAAAACTATTCTAAGCCTGAGCCAGTAAAGAAGCAACCTCGCAGCTGAAGCGGCAAATGAGATCTGGGTAGGTGATGCTGGGAATTCTGGGATAAGGGTTAGCCTTGAGCCAGTAAATAGCTCTCGAGCTATAGAAGTAGGGTGAGTTGGAGCCGAGGATCGGCTCCGAACCCAAACAGCAAGAACAAAGTTGAAATGGGACAGCTTAACATCCGTTGTTACATATATTAACAACTAGACTGGTGAGATAAATAATGTTAGACAAAGAGCAAATAGAAGACATTTAGGAAAGGATGTGTCTCTTGTCTGTAAAGATCGTCACTCAACCTCTGTGAAACAAGACAATGCCCCTGACAACTTTGGAATTCTGGATACAAGTACTCAGCAATCTGAGGATTCAGAGTGTTTAGAAGGAATTAAAAAAAAAGAAAGAAAGGAAGAAGTTCACAACAAATAACAAGGAAGAAAAAGAAAATTATAAAAGTGATGGTGTGAGCTAGTGCCAGCTGTGCCAGGGGGAGTACGGCAGTGCATGTGTAACATATGCCAGCATAGCTAGCTGGAGTTTTGAAAATAATTATATGTCATTTGAATATCAAACAGATTTGTACAGATGTGTGTGTTAAAATGTATCTGTAAAGTTGCTTGTGTTAAAAATATATCAACAATGGGTCCTGCTGGACAGAAAAAAATATACATGTATGTCCAACTATATTGCTGTAACTGATGAAATGTATATATTTTAACAGATGATACTGGAAGGGAAGGGGGTTAAGCTCAGACTAGCTAACCTTAACAAAAATAGCCTGAATTTAAATGACTTGGTTTAGGCCATAAAGATTTTAACTCGTAGGTCTGAATGCAGCCAGATATCAATGTCTGTGAAAAGCCTGGGCTGGAATCCTGCTCCATTTTCCTTAGTAGTAAACTAATTGCTACCCTGTGGTGCCAGGGAATGGCTTGTTAGTTTCTGCAGGAAGGGTAGATGTATTGGAATTGTTTTACAGTTTCCAGATGCTGTAATAAACCTTAGCTAAAGTTCTATGTGTATACTGTGACACATCAGTGCCAGACCCTGGCTCAATGTCCAGTGTGAGGGTAGTGTGGGAACCACACAGTCAGGTGATCAGATGTGATCTCATTCTGTAGCCAGTACAGAAATTGTATTTGAATACTAGTAAGAGATGTGAGGGCTGCACTATGTTTTTGGATGTGACAAGACATTCATCCACTTTCATCTTGCCTTGCTTTAGTAAGTAACTAGGGAACAGTAATTCTTCAGTCAGTTAAAAAAATAGAGTGAGATTAGCTAAATGTTGCCTTTTTCTGTATCTGTCTGAGTCTTTCCAGCTGTGGTTTTTTTTATATTTTATATTTATTTATATTTCTTGTGATTGAAACTCTGGTGTTTATTGGAAATAGATATTCAGTATTTTAAAACTTTCTTTCTTTATTATTTATTTATCAATATAGCTATACCTTTCATTGTGGCTGGTCTTTTAGAAAATATTTAACCTTTGAGAGTACTTGCCCTTATTTAGTGGCACTGTGGCTCCACATTCCTGAAAGTCTTGCTGCTTGGTTAAACACTACGATTTGTATAAGTATTAATTTTAATAAGTGTAATTGGGTACCCTGGTAACACCCTTGTGTCTATTTTTCTCACAGTGAACGTTCCCCACTGGTGCCAGTGGTGAGGATTGAGGCTCCCTGATCGTTGGCCTCTAAGAGGGATCTCACAAATGTCTGTAAAGTAAAGAGAATACAAACTACAAAAGACACTGCTTTGTTATGCAACACACAAATTACAGGGAATGACAACATTTTTCTATCAGAAAACCTTCAGTCTACAGAAAAATATAGCATTTTTTCCAAAAAAGAATGTAGAAAAAAAGAGGCAAGGGACAGGTGAAAAGAAAGAAATCAAAACTGAACGTGGAAGGATAAAAGAACATTACTGTAAGGCAAAAAAAAGATGAAAAAGACAGATGTTGACAGCATGGCTCAAGCTGTGGATGTATAAAGCCATCTGGATAAGAATTGTATGCTTGCAAATTTATTACGCAATGAAAACAATGAAAATGAATAAGACTAATGTTGATGAAGACCATTCCATTGTAACAATTCTCAAGAGCAGATATTACTGAACTAAAAGTTGAAGATTCTTCAGATCTGCTTAGAAAAGACATTCTTGTAACTGGAGATTCAATTATTAGAGGAAGTGATACTTACATTTGCAGAGAAGATAATCAACATAAAATAGTGTTACGCTTGCCAGAAGAAAAATAGATGATGTGAGACAAGCCTTAGAACACCTTAATGAAAGGAAGTAATAATTTGTTTTTATTCAAGTCAGTACAAATGATCTCATCTGCAAGGACTCACTGACTGTTGGTAGGGAACTTAAACCCTCTTAGATTGTATAGCTTGTACTTGTGTTAGGAGGTATTTTTCAGAAATCACATATAGAAAAGAGAGTCAAGTCACCGTAAATGAAAAGATTTTTGGGTAAATGCCTACATGAAAAAATGTCCAGTTTCAAAAAATGGAAAAAAGTATAGCATCCAAGCCTAATTTGGGCACACGTGTTCGGACAGGATGGTGTGAATTTGTCAAGATCAGGGAAGAGAATTTTTGCAGCATAGCTGCAATATTTGAAAAACACAAGGCAGGATTTTTGCTAGGTCAAAAATGTAACTGTTCACAGATAGCAACATTTGATGCATCTCTGGTGGTTGTTAAAGCTAGGAGCATTCATAATAATGGTTTTGGAAAATTTGTCATGTTCCCATAAGACTGATATTGTTATTGTTTGTGAAATATGGTTAAAGAAAAATGACTGGAAACCAGTTCTGTCAGGGTATAAATGTTTTTATTGTAATAGACATTTTAACAAAAAATCAGGTGGAGGTGTTATGATAGGGATTAAAGATAGTTATGAGACCTATGATTATTACATATTCATTGATAACACCAATACTGCAGACTATGTAACTGTGATAATAAAGACAACTCTGGAACCTATAACAATTGTTGGAGTGCACAGACCACCAAAGTCAAGTGCTGATGACCTAGAGGAATTTCTACAGTTCTTGTATGAAACACAGGAGGGAAGAATAATAGTGGCTGAAGACTTAAATTTACCAGAAACAGGCTGGAATAACATTGATAAAACAATGTTAGTAAGGAAATTATTCACAAAGTATGTTCAGGAACAATTGCTTCAGATTGTAAAAAAAAAAAAAAACTACCAGGGGAAAGCAACATACTAGACACTGTTTGTGTTCCTAAAGAAGTTACTGTTACTTCATGTCAAGTTTTACCATAGCGGATGTAGTTATCATGAGGTTATAAAGTTTAATTTGTTGCTAGATAATTCTGCCAAACTGAAATCTAAACCAATGCACAGAAGATTAATTACAGATGATATGGAAACAAATCAGTCACTGTGAAAACTAACTGGAGTGATGCATTCAGTGGAAAAACTGCAAAAGGAATGTGGAAAGCTTTGAAACAGAAATTGTTTGAGTGCAAAAAATCAAAAAAATGTTTAACATTAGGATCTAGGCAAATATCAAGATGATATATTTCCATAAGAACAAGATAGCTGATTAAGGTAAAAGACAAAAAAATAAAAGAAATAAAAACAAGGTTGAAGTACAACTTTGAAAACTGAAAAAACAAGCTGGGCAAACACATTAAGCATAGTCTGAGACATGATCAAGAAAAATTTGAAGAAAATGATATTGAACATAATAGGAAACCATTTTATAGATACATAAGATGTGGAAGGAGTAAAGACATACAAATTGATAAACTGTGTGTAGACTCTAAAATTTATTCTCAGACAAAACAGGTTACATATATATTTACAGCTTATGCAATACAGTCTGGATCTATACAGGGAGTGATAAGTTATTTTACTGACATCCATGTAACCTCAGATACTGGAATCAGATTATACTGAAAAAGGTCTATGCAAACTGGATCCACAAAAAACACTGTAAGGAGATGGAATTAGTAATAATGACCTTACAGCACTTCAGGAAGAATTTACAGTGCCATTATATCCATTATTTACTAGCTCGTATAAATATGGGGAAATTCCTCAAGATTGGAAACATGCGCTTATTAAACCTGTCTTTAAGGGAAAGGATAGTATGACAAACCTATAGTCACAAAGACCCTTAAGTCTACATTCATGTTGTGGAAAAATAACGGAGAAGGTAATATTGATACGTTATTGTCAGAACTGGAAAGGTTGTGACTTGAAACTATATATGAGCATGCATATATTACCACCTGTAACATGATGTTCTATAACAATATAATAACAACTATGAATGAAAAACTGTGCAGTGATATAATTTATACAGATTTAACTTTAGCATTTGACAGGGTCATACACAAAACACTGATCAATAAATTAGAACAACTAGGTATTGATTTACTCTTGATAAGATGGACTCTTGATAAGATGGCTGCATCACTGTGCCCCTAGATGGCGCAGAAGTACAATGGTAGCATTGTCACCTCACAGCAAGAGGTTCTCTGGTTTGATTCTCATCCGGAGTGCCTTCTGTGCGGAGTCTGCATGTCCTCCCTGTGTTCGTGTGGGTTTCCTCTGGGTGCTCCAGTTTCCTCCCACATTACAAAGACACACATCTGGAGCATTTCTCCACAGGCCTCCACTGAAAATTGGCTTTGTACCAAGTCGGACTTTCCCAGTAAACAAATGTAAAATATATAAAATAAAATAAACAGCTGAATGGTTAAATATAGGACATGGAAAATGAAATTCTTGGTTACAGTCAGGGTGTCCCACAGGGCTCTGTCCTAGGCCACTACTTGTTTAGATTGTATCTTTCAGACCTATCTTTTTCATCTGAGGTGTTCTATAGTATTTATGCAGATTACCTGAAATTGGATAAACTGATTACATGTGTTACAGATAGAGCATGTCTGAAAAATAACAACTAAATTGACCATCTGGGCACAGGAGAATAATATGCTGATAAATACGTCAAAAACTACGCATATGAGATTTGGGAGACATATATTGAAAGCTGAATATTTAATACAGCACACAATAATTAAAACTGTAGATTCATCTAAGGACCTGGGCATGTGGGCAGATCCAGCTTTGAATTTTCTAATCATATCAACCAATTAGTTAATGATAGTTATAGAGCTATAGGTTGTATGAAAAGATTTATAAAGTCTAGGAAATCAGAAATTATACAGTCATTGTTTATTAATTACATTAGACCTAAACTTGAGTATGACTTAACAATATGGAAACCTTATAAGAAAACAAGCAGGAGTAAACTGGAAAGAGTAGAGTGAAAACACACCAAGGCCATCCATGGATGTGAAAATTTAAGTTATTATAAAATACTAAAATATCTGAACGTATATAGTATCTCTTATAAAGACATTTAAGAGGAGATCTTATTCAGGTATATAGGGCATTTATACACAACTACCTCTGGGAATGTTTGGGGTTATCAAAAGTAGAGAATCATCAGGCAAATCTACGTAGAAAATCTCAGCGTGGCAACATGGGAAAAAGTCTAGTAAAAGTAAATTAAGTGGGCGGACAGGGGTAGAAACCGAAGGAAAGAGGAAAACAAGAATGGTGTGAAACAGTTTGTTCAGTGTCCCATCTCACTTTCTGTTACTTTTGCACCTTGTATTCACAGGTTTCTAAATGCAGCAGCACACCAGAAACAAGAGACACAGTAAACACCTTTGTTTTTAGTTCCTTGAAAAGAGATATTTTGGAAATAGGGGCTAATTTTAGAAAATTAGAAAGGCATGTTGGAGCTGATTAATAAAGATATGTTTTTTAATTACTTGGCTGATTAGTTTGAGCAGCTCTCTATCCAGGCTACTAAATCAGTGCCATATCTTGAATGTGGATTCATTTGTTCCCCTCAGAAGCTCATCCCATTGGATGCGGCTCACAGATAATGAGATGGCAGACTATACTGAAATTCAATGTTTTAGATGGGACTTTGTCCTTAACCCCATAATGTCGAGGACTTTGTCCCTACCCCCCTTAGTTATTATGAACAAGAGGGGTAAAGCTATGAGGCTGAAACTGTACAGGGACACAGGGTACTGTGCACCCTACAAAAGGGCACTGCAATTCTGGCTCTAGCATAATTTCTTCTTTCAGTAAGACCTTTTACTCTTTTTAGCTTTCCCTAAGCATATATGCATAGAGAAAAAAAGTACAGTTGTGTACACTTACCAAAATGTAGATGTTCCAGTGTATTCACTGTTGCAGTCATCATATTTGGGTTATCTGCCTGTAGGTAGCCTTCAGCCGGCCTGAATACCAGAGTGTTCGGATTTCTGCGTCGGATGCTGTCGCTTCTTTCCTGACGTCAGGTCATCAGGGGTATAAAGCATGCAGCCGATGCCATTACATCAGTTTTTCTTGCCCCAGATGTCAGGTGCCTCCACAATAGGAAGCAATTATATTTTATGGTACACCCCCATCAAAAAGCAAATACACAAGAAAAAATAAATATACCAACAAGAAGGAAAGGTAGAGCCAATAGAAGTCAGGGGGATGGAGGGACGGTAACCAGGACTGCAACAGTGAATACACTCGAACATCTACATTTATGGTAAGTGTACACAACTGTACTATGTTCTTTGTGTTTCACTGTTACAGTCATCACATTTGGGTTGATTCCCAAAGCTAAGGAAGGGAGGAGGAAGTTAAAGAGCATTAGGGCCAGCTATTAAGCCCTGCAAGACTGAAGTGGAAAATCCAGTTCTGGATTTAGAAAAGATAGGCATGGGGTAATGCTTGGTGAAGGTATGTACAGAGCTCTGGGTAGCAGCTTCTAGGATGTCCCTGGTAGGGACTCCTCTGAGAAATGCCGCAGAGGTAGATGCAGCCCTGGTGGAATGTGATCTTATCCCCGTGGGGTAGGTTTTCCATGGTGCTTGTAGCAGAAATTAATGCAATGAGCTATCCCTTAGGAAATGGTTTGCTTTGAAATGGCCTTCCCCTCTGTCTCTGCAGCAAAGTCAACTAGAAGCTGTTCAGATTTTCTGAGTTGCTTAGTCCTGTCCAAATAGAATTTAACTTGTCTGTGCACGTCCAGAGAATGCAGTATTCGTTCCCCTTTGTTTTGTGGCTTAGGGAAAAAAGTAGACAAATGAATGGACTGATTTAGGGCCACACTAGACACCACCTTGAGCATAAAGAAAGGATTAGTCCTGAGGGGAAACCCTGTCCACATGGAAGATAATGAAGGGTTCCACTGCCATGAGGGCCTGTAATTCAGACACTCTTCTTGCTGAAGTGATGGCTAAAAGGAAGGCTGTTTTCCAAGAAAGGAATTTCAACTCTGCTGTTGCAGCTGGCTCAAAGGGGGGAAGAGTGAGCTTTTCCAAAACAAAGTTAAGGTCCCAGGCTGGAGTGAGAGCTCTCCTGGGGGGGTCTTAATTTTTGGCCCCTCTAAGGAACTGTTTTAGCAAGGGGTGAGAGGAGAGGGGTGGCTCAGTATTATAATGTGCTGAAATGGCAGAGGCATGAATTTTAATTGACGAGAAGGATAGGCCCTTGTGGAGCATTTCTACTAAGTACTCTAGAATATGAGGTAAGCTGGGCACCGTTGTGCCCATCCCCTGAGCCTGGCTCCAGGAACAGTATCTTCTCCACTTTTCAGCATAGGATTTTCTATTACTAGGCCTCCTTGCCTCCAGAATGACATCCAGCACTTGCTTACTGAGGGATGCTAAAGGTGAGCTCAAGGAATTAGCCAGGCTGCAAGGTTCAGGGTTTGAAGCCAATGGTGCAGAATCTGGCCTGCATGCTGAGACAGCAGGGAAGGGGTCTGAGGCAGGTGCCATGGTTGTGGCAGTGTCATACTACGCAAGAGGGGGTACCAGTGCTGGTATGGCCAGTCTAGTGCAATCAGTATTGTCCTTGGCTTGTCCTGTTTGATCTTTAGTAGAACCTTCGAGAGGAGAGGCAGAGGGGGAAAGGCATAAACCAAGAGGCTTTCCCAGGTAAAGAACAGGGCATCCACTTTCCAAGCTTGACTGTAGGGAGTTCTTGTGCAGAATTTGTTCAATTCGTAGTTCTGAGGGGAGGCAAACAGGTCTACCTCTGGAGTCCCCCATTTGTTCAAGAGGTTGAATATTTTGGGTTCTAGTTTTCATTTGTGTGGGTCCATGAGATTTCTGCTTAAGTTGCCTGCCAGTGAATTTAGTTTGCCTGGCAGGAATTGTGCTTGTAGGTGTACTTGGTAGCTTAAGGCTGTGTTCCACAGAGCCATGGCTAGTCTGCAGAGAGGGCATGAGTGGGTTCCCCCCTGCTTGTTTATGTACGACTTTTCTGTGGTGTTGTCTGTCTTTACCAATAGTTGTCCTAGAAGAATACGGTCTTTGAAAGCTGTCAGAGCATTCTGTACAGCTAACATTTCTTTCTGATTGATATGCAGTTGCATCTGTCTCGGGTTCCATTTGCCCTGAATGCACTGCCCTGCCATGTCAGCCCCCCATGCATAGTGTGATGCATCTGTTGTTAGGGTTTGGGCGGCAGGGGGTAGAGTGAAAGGGAGTCCCTTGTTGTGGTAGCAGGCCTCTGCCCACCAAAGGAACTCTGTCTTCATACAAGGAATAATCGAAATCATTGTTTCCAAATCCTGAGAATGTTGACACCATAGGCTTCTTAGATACCACTGGAGTTTCCTCATATGCAGTCTTGCATATGGAATTAGTAGAATGCAAGAAGCCATGAACGCCAGAGCTTGCAGTATTTTCCTTGCAGATAGCTGGGGTTTTGTGGCCAATAGTTTGAAGTAGGTTGTCAAATAAACTTGTTTCTCCGGAGTGAGGAACGCCATCTGGGAAGTTGTGTTCAAGATTGCTCCCAGGAATACAATCTGTTGGCAGGGTTTCAGGTGAGATTTCTTTTCACTGATGGTGTACCCCAGTGAGGTTAGAAGTTTCTTTACGAATGCCAGGTGTTGTAATAGCAAGTCCTGGCTTTCTGCCTGAATCACACAATCGTCCAAGTATGGGTAAGTTTGAATATTTCTCTGCCTGCAAAATGCAATGGCTGGAGCTGGACACTTTGTGAACACCCTGGGAGCAGTAGATAAGACAAAGGGAAGTGCAGAGAAGTGAAAGTGCATGGAGCCCGCCCTGAAACATAGGTACTGTCTGCAGGATCCTCTTATTGGGATGTGCAGGTAAGCTTCCTTTAAGTCTAGGGTTGCCAGCCAGGCATCCTTGGCTAGCATAGGAAGAAGCTGTTGAAGAGTTAGCATTTTGAATTTTGGAACCACCAGAAAGGTGTTGAGAATAGAGAGGTCCAGGATAGGACACCAGGAGTTGTCTTTTCTGGGTACCAGAAAAAGTCTTGAATAAAAACCTTGTCCCCTTTGTTCTGCTGGGACAGGCTGAATAGCCCTGATACTAAGAAGAGAGAGAGAAAACCTGCTGTTGGGCCTTAGCCTATTGATTTGGGGGTAGGTCTGGCCAACCATCTGGGGTTGGTAGTGTGTGGAAGTAGAATATGTATCCTTGAGAAACTATGTTCAAAACCCATTTGTCCTGGATTTTGAGTTCCCAGTTTTTTGCATGCAGGGTGAGCTTTCCTCCTAAGGGATCAGGTAGTTGAGCAAGGCTTGGAAGGGTTAAGGCTAAGTCATTGTACCATTTTTCCGTAGGGGAGTGGCTTACTACTCCCTGCTTTGGACGTGGGAGCCCCCCACTGCTTAGATCTGTGCGTAGCTTGAGACTGTAGCCTAGGTGGTGTGCTGGTCATGGGTTTGGACTGAGAAGTCCTGGAAAGGACTGGAAAAGACCAGTTCTTTGAAGGCCAATGTCTACTGAATCTGGGAGGCTGTACATGTAGGAAATCTTTAACAGTTTGCATAGATTTAGCTTTTTCCTCCATCCTTTTGAGGACGACTTCTGCTTTGTTGCCAAAAAGGCGGTCTTGGTTTAAGGGAGCATCCAGTAATTTAGCTTTAACATGATCTGGCAAGTTTTGTTCCTTAAGCCAAGCATGCCTTCTAAGTAAAGACCCAGTGACAGCAGCCCTGCAAGATACTTCTAAAGCAACAAAACCACATTGCAAAGTATGTTTACCAACTTGTTCTGCAGAATGCATTAAATCTTGCAATTCTTTGTGTTCAGCACAGTCAGGAATCAACATCATTTTCTGTTTAAGTAGTCCCATAAAATGCTGCTGATACTTTAACATATGAAACTGGCAATTTAAAACCCTAATGGCCAAAGTAGCAGAAGTGTATACTTTCTTACCCCATGTGTCTAAGGCTCTAGAATCTCTGTCAGAAGGGGTAGGATTTTTGGCAGCAGTAGCCTTAATGCCTTTTGGTTCTCAGGAAATGGTCTCTGGATCCACAGAAGGATTCTTGAAGAGGAACTGGTGAGAGTCAGGTACTCTGTAGTACCTGTCAGGTTTTCTGGGAGCTGGAGGCAAAGTGTCTGGGGTAAGGCTAGATTCCAAGAAAGCATCATCTACAATGACCAGAACAGGAGGGATAGCTAAAGGCCTGTGTTGAGGCAGGAGTAAGAATTCCCTAAGTCTCTTTTTGGACTCAGAGTAATCCTGGCATTTCCAGCAGAAATGCTCTCTATGAGTATGCAAGGTTTCACCGAAAGAAAAATCTTCTGGGGGGGGATGGAATCCTTTGCATCAGAATCCCCATAAGTAGATAAGGGCAAATCCCGGTAATCAGAAGGAGCAGAAATATCAGATTCCTGATCAGAAGAATCAGAATGAAAATCAGTTCTAGGTCTCTTAGAGGGGGAAGGCTGGCTTCCCCTAATTAAGGTAATAAGGTATTCAGCCATTCTAAGCATTTGTTTTTGAGGCATATGGGCCTCAGCCTGCAGTTTGGTCGTCGGTTTTCTAGGCATAGTGCGAGTTTTTGGCCTGAGGAATTTGGAAATTCTGGATGGAAACAATGGCAATGGTTTAATATGAATGTCTGTAGGCCTGAATACACCCTCAGAAGCCGGCGCGTACACAGCGGCTCCAGACTCATCAAAGGTAGAGACATCCGCAGGTTCCATAGTCGAAGAAGCATCTCGTGGCATACCGGACTAGGAAAAGGTCTCAGTAGAGGCCCGCGAATCTGAAGTAGTGGGTATCAGGGGCTGCAAAAGCGCCTCACTGAGTACCGGCGGACTGGCAACTAGCTTAACGGAAGTGTCGTCGGCAGTTTTGGATCTATGGGGTCTGTCTCTGTCTTTATCCTTGAGTTTTTTCAAAAGATCAGTAGTCGGATGGCTTAACAAAGCCATTTCAGAGTACTAAGATCAAGTACGAAAGTAAATGGCTGCAAAAATGGCCCGACGATGAATAGTTCGGGTGTTGAACAAGGAACAAAGCTGACAGCGAGGGACGTCGTGGTCTGGGCCTAAACAGGGGATGCAGTAAGAATGAAAATCTCTATGAGGTATTTGTTTTCCACAGGTAAGACAATTATTAACTTTTATTGACATCGGTTGGAGCAAGAAAAAGGATCCCCAACGGGGTACTTATCTTTTAGAAGACTTCGGGTCTGAAACTCGAAAACAAAAATTTCAGGAGACGGACGACCGGCACTTGCGAACTGCTTCTGCTTCGGGCACTGCACAGCAAGAAAGACTGATGTAATGGCATCGGCTGCATGTTTTATAACCCTGACGACCTGACATCAGGGAAGAAGCGACAGCATCCAACGCAGAAATCCAAAGACTCTGGTATTCAGGCTGGCTGAGGGCTACCTACAGGCAGATAACCCAAATGTGATGACTGCAACAGTGAAACACGAACATCTCCCTCTTGAAAACTTGATTTTCTCCAACAGCCTGAACATCTGGATTGTTTGCCATAGCTTAGGATTTTATAAAAGGATCTGTCATAATGACAATATTTCGTGCTTCATTTAAAGCACAACAAAGTACTCACCTTCATCTAAAGCAAATCCAATGTTAAGGGCCTTAAATTCCGGTCGTCCAACAAATAATTCCATTCCATCAGCTCCACCAACTTCCTCATCTAGACAATGGTACACAATAAATAATTAAATATAGGCTTATCCTCAACTACGCACATGTAAAAATCCACAAATGTGGGGACAACAATGTAATAAAATATTACTAAATTACATAGATATGTGACATACTACCAATATTTATTCATAAGACCAATTACACATAAAAACAGTTACTACTAGCTGTCATCTGAGGTACGTTAAAAAGCACTCTTATCTACACGCAGTAAACTAAAGCAAATTCTACACTGTTTTAAACATGGCCTACTCTACTTTGTTTATATACTACTCAAAGTATCTACACTGAATGATGATGAAGTACTTATTAAAAATCAAAGCGTTATCAGTTTCTGTCCTAAAAGGAATATCCAAAGTCATACCTCTCAAGTGTACCTCATTTGGGGTTTTAAAAAGTTCATGTTCCTCGAACTTCCTCAAAGTTCCACATTGAAAGAGTCTGACACCCATTCAGTGTTAGGAATTTTTTTTAAGTGAAATCCGTGGTAAGTAGAAGTTAATCAAATTAATTAATTAAAGGATCTTCCTTATGAGTAAAACCAGCATATTTTAACCATCCTATGACCTTCCTAGTTGAAGCTGTTAATAAGCCATTAGTATGTGTTCCACATTTTGCCCATTTGTTCCACATTATGAAGGCGAGTGTTCCTCATTTTGGAGATGGAAGGTTGAGAGCTATGTCCAAAGTACTTGGCAAGTGTTTTCTCTTATCCTAATCAGGTGGAATCTATTTTTGTCATGTGTCTGCTCTTCCTAGATTTTCTTGTCACATGTCTGTGTTACTAGGCAAAATTTAGAAGCACAATTCAAAATTCCTTTAGAAGTGACAGTTTGCCATTGCATCGGCATGACTCCACAACTTTTCTATTGAATACCGCCACACTTATTGTATGATGCTAGGCTATCCACAGACCCTTCCAAGCTATTGTTTTAAATACTGTGAGAAATGTAGATGCTTTCCTTTGAACCAGTCCCATAAAGTAAGCAAAACAAATTCACTGCAACTGCCACCCTGCCAGTATTTTTGTATCCAACACTGAATCTGAATATGTGCCTCCAGATTGTTTAAGAGGGAAAAATAAATTCTAGTCTGTTTTAAGGCTTTTACTACATGTAACTGACAATATTAAGAGAGATTCCACAATGAACAGGCATGACATCCTATGTGATCTTGGCCTTGTCAATCTTGTCCAACAGGGAGTTGCTAATAAGCCAGAAATCAGTTCTATAAGCTGACCCAGACTAGAGCCCACAACAGGTAAACTTCTTATAGAGGTGCAAAGCTCACCAGACACCCACTAACAGAAATTCTCGCTTCCACATTTTGAAAAATTCATTATGCTTTACCAGCCAAGGCTTCCCTGTGGGTAATTTGTCTTGACTAAAATTTAGGATTTCACTGTACCCCCCAACCCCATCCACCTCATCCACGTCACTGTCACGAGACAGCAGAAATGCTGAACACACTTTGTACTATTTTGGGCCCATTAATGGTCTGGAAAAAACAGCCTTAATGCCATTAAATCTAGAATGCCAGAGTTGCAAAACAGTAAGGGTACATATGGCATTACATGGGCCATATCCCTAAAATAATTTTTGGCATTCAACTTTATATTCCTTTCCCAAATATAAGTGCATGCAATTTAAACTCCCTCATGAAGGAATGCAATGAGAAAATTATCTCTTGGGTGCATGTAAAGTTACCCTTTAGTACATGCAAAGACACCCTTTTTAGCTCATATAGCTTCAATTAAGATGTTTATTTTGCCAAAAGTTTGGTTTATGTCCCACTGCATTCCAGGTTTGACCCATCATCCTTCAAAACAAAAACTGATGAAAGTTATTTTAGATTACATTTGGGACAGATCACACCCTAGACTTGCAAGAAAAAAATGACTGCCCACAAAATATATGGAGGACTCGGATTACCATATCTAATTAGGTATGTTAAGACTTCAGCCCTAACACTTTGGGTTGCTGCATGGACTAAATCTCACTTAAAGTTGTTCACAGCCAATGCATATCTATTATCTTCATAGCACACCACAGTACCACGGCAGTAGATGCTCTAATGGATTACCATTGCAGTAGCCTAAGCTATATGGGCTTACTTATCCTTCACCAGTGAGTTTCACAAAGCTTTGGGCACTTTCCAGGTACCCCCTTGCTAGGTGTGCATGGGGAGCTCCATATAAAAGCCAGGATAACCACTAAAACTTCAGAGCATTTCTGACAAGGAAGGAGGTAACAACCCTGAAAACATGTTCTAGGAAACAGAGAGAACTATATATACAGAAGGGTGAAAATTACCACACCCTGGCAACACAAAGGAATAACAGCAGGGAAAGGGGGATGGAGGAAGGGACAGCTACTGCAACAGTGATCTACTGGAATATCTACTGTTATAATAAGTTTATAAGTTTAATAGCACAACTGTACTATGTTCATCTGTGTATCACCTGTGCAACAGCCTAGCTATATGAGCAGATTACTGCAGCTTAAATAGGAAAAGAGGGAGGAGGGCAATACCCAAGACTCTAGAAGCCCCTGTAATATGGTCTTAGCAAAGCCTGCTCTGGAACTGGAAAAGGAATTCAGTTTGTAATGCTTGGAAAGGTAAATACAGATCTAGAATACTGCAAGCCCACCTCTGTCCAGAAAGCCACCAAAGAAGCCAATGCCCTTGTTGAATGAATTATATCTCTGTCTGGAAGTGGCTTATTGTGACAAATATAACAAAAATAATAACACGAGACAACCATCTAGAAATAGTCAATTTTGGTAATGCTTGTCCTTTCCTCTTATCTTCATAGCAGACAAACTGCTGGTCAGCTTTCCTGAAGTGTCACGTTTTGTCTGGGAAGTATCTGAGCCATTTGTGCATCTAAGAGCTAAGAATTCTCTTTCCCTTGTTCTTTGGTTTAGAAAAGAAAACTGGGAGATTAAAAGTCTGGACTAAAGTAAACTCTGAGATGACTTTAGGCATAAAGGTAGGATTTGTTCTCAAAGAAGCCTAGTCTTTGTGAAAAATGAGGTAGGGTTGACTCACTACAAGTGCTTATAATTCAGATACTGGCCTAGCAGAAATCAAAGCAATAAGTAACACTGTCATCCATATTAAGAACCTCAAATCAGCCTTGTGAGTTAGTTCAAATGGAAACTGAATAAGCTTCTCAAGTACAAAACTGAGATCCCACCTGTTTCCTAGGTGGGCAAATGTGTAAGATCTCTTTCAAAAACTGTTTTACTTGAACATTGTTAAAAGGGGTATTTAATGGCAGTCACACAGAAATGGCTGACAAATGTACCATGATAGAAGAGTACAGCAAACCACAGAACAGTAACTCACACAAATAATCAAAAACCATGGGTAACTGGATGTGACTACGATCCTGGCTCTTAGACTGGCACTAGCTAATGAACTGTGTTCATACGCAGTTGTTAGAGACTTTTGACAGCTGGAGAAAGAGTCTACAAAGAAAAAACAATCAACTAAATATGGAGAAATCTGAACACCATAAAGTCTGCAATAAGCAATGACTGGAGCTAGGCACTATGTGAATACCACAAGTGCAGTGGAGAGTCCAAAGGGTAAAACAGAAAACTGATAATGTAAGCCAGACAACAACTCCAAATAAATGCCTGAAGTACTTGGCAATACGAATGTGGTGATAGGTATCCTTTAGATCCAGCATTACCATGAAAGTTAGGCTTGGGATTAAAGTTACAAGATTTTGAAGTGATGACATCATAAAATTGGGAGTCCTAGCATGGAGCAGTTTAGTGCTAGTCTCTATAATCCTTCCGGTTTGGAAACTACAAAAATCCTTGAGTAATAGGAGATTGAAAATAAATGATTCTATCACTCCCTAACTAGCATGTTTTGCAGAATGGGAAGAAAGTGTGCAATCAAGTCCCCTGGGCAAGAGTGAGACCCTGTAAAGAAGGGAGGGGTTTCCAGCTTTAAGTGTGCCTCCACTGGGTTATACTTAGAACCCAAATGTCTGAAACTATCTGAAGCTAAAAGGGAAGATGGAGTCTGCAGGACATAGAGAGGCTGCCAGAATGGGGGGATGGTGAGGGCCTGAGCCAGCCAACAATCATGCTGACTGAACAAAAAGTTATGTAAGATGTGACATAGGCGCAAATGGATATGACAAGAAACAACTGTATTAAAGACTAACCTGCCAGTGTATACATGTAACATAAAAGTTGGCGGTAGACATTTAGCAAAAGAACAGTTATATATAAAATGTGGTAATAACAACTAAATAAGAAAATTATACTTTCTGTAATGTAAAACAAAAAAGCAAAAAAATAAAGACCAATAGCTCAACGTCCGCACATTTTAATGGTTAAAAACAACAAGGCTTTCGAGTCACAAGCTTTTTTTCAATGCATCATGACATCATGTAGATTCCATTTTTAAATATTCTGTAAAACTAACATGAAACTAAAAGAAAGGATAGGAGCGCACCTCTCTGAAGTACGTGGATGTATAGAAACAAATGCTCTTTATAAACATATGCCTGAAAAAGGATTTTACAGAATATTTATGCTAATACACGAGGAGGAGATATTATAAATGCAACTGAAATTGCTGAGTATAAATGGATTAACTATTTTAGATCTGATATGCCACCTGGTTTGAATTTTGCTAATAGCATAAAACCTGTTTTGAAAGCTAAATGCAATATATTACAGATCTGTGAAAAGTTTTAGAGTTGATTTTTTTTTTATTTATATAAGAAAAAGAAATTATGTACTTAACATAACGTTCCATGTGAGTTGTTCATCTCGCCTTCATTCTTACAGATGGGTTTGGAGCCGATCCTCGGCTGCGAGTTGGCCTACTACAAAGCTTGAGGTCTTCAGATAGCTCAAGGCCAAGTCTCTATCCCATGATGCACCTAGAGTTACCTCAGATCTTGTTTGCTGCATATAATAATACCATATGTCATTCTATCACTCCATAATAGAAAGCTGTAGAAGAGTTGAGCAACTAGGAAGAATCCAGCATCTCGGTCTTCAAAAATCCCTGGAGGGGGTACGATGGTGGGAAGTAAGAATGAAGGTGAGATGAACAACTCACATGGAATGTTATGGTAAGTACATAACTTATTTATGTAAAGCTGTTCTATCTCGCCGTTCATTCTTACAGATGGGTAGCATCCCAAGCACCATCTATCTCGGATGGCTCACAGGAGTATGTTTTTCAGGACAGTAGACCCAAAGGAGGCCCTGTCAACTTTGTAATGAGTGATAAAGGTATGAGGTCTTGACTAAGTGGCTGCTGCAGAAATGTTATCTATAGGAAGTTTGGCAGAAAAGGAAGAGGATGTAGACACTGCTCTGGTGGAGTGAGCCTTAATTTTATGTTGTAAGGGCATATTAGCAGCTGAATAAGCAAATGTGATACAATCAGATAACCACTTAGACAGAGTTGTTTTAGCCACTGGCATACCTTTCCTGGTGTCTGAAAAAGAAATGAAAAGCTGTTCAGATTTCCTAAATTCTTTTGTTCTATTCAAGTAAAATCTGAGCTGTCTAGGAACATCAAGTTTGTGCAGCATATATTCTAAATTGTTGGGGTGATTGGGGAAGAAAACTGGCAGATCAATAATTTGATTAAGATTAGCTTCAGTGCAAACTTTAGGCAAAAAGGAGGGGTTAGTTCGAAGTGAGACTCTGTCAGCATGGAAAATCAAAAAAGGAGGCTTAATGGACAAGACTTGAAGCTCTGACACTCTGCGGGCAGAAGTGATAGCTACTAAAAAGATAGTCTTCCATTACAAAAAGTTGAGGTTACATGAGGAAGCTGGTTCAAATGGAGGGAGAATAATGTGAGAAAGCATAAAATTTAGATTCCATGGGGTATAGGGAGATTTCACAGGTGGTCTGAGATGAAAGGTCCCTTTGAGAAAGACCTTGGATAGTTTGTGTGACATAATGTTCAAGCCTTCAAATCCAAGGAGAAAATTAGAAATGGCAGCAAGCTGAACACAAACTGTTGCTGCTGCAGTTCCTTTGTTGGAGATCATGGTCAAGAACTCTAGCAGAGAGGCCATGGGGGGCTAGGTAGGGATCAATGTTGTTTTGAGAGGCCCATACAGAAAATTTTTTCCATTTGCTTAAGGTATAGCTGTCTCGTAGAGGATTTATGAGAGGATATAAGAATTTGCTTTGTCTCAATAGAAAGTTTATGGAACCTGGCTATGATGGGAATTGGAGCAGCCAAGCTGTCAGTTTCAGGTACTGAAGAAAGGGATGAAGTTCCCCCGACGAGTGAGTCAAAAGATCTGGAACTGGGTCCAGAATCCAAGGGTCCTCCAAAAGATGAAGTCGAAGGAAGGGGAACCAAATCTGATGAGGCCAATGAGGGGCTATTAGAATGATGGTCCTTCCTAGGGCTTTTGCTTTCTATAGTACCTTGGGTATCAACGGGCTTGGTGGGAATGAATAGAGGAGACCCGGAGGCCAGTCGTGTACGAGTGCGTCCCTTGGGGCTTCTCCCGGAGGGGGAATCAGGACAAAGTAGCTTCTCCATTTCGTGTTCATGTGACTGGTGAAAAGGTCACAGCAAGGCTGACCTCACCTGTGGAATATCCTGTCCGCTATTTCTTTCTTGAGGGACCACTTGTGAGACAACAAAATTGCTCTGCTCAGCTTGTCTGCTATCACATTGGATTTCCCCGTGATGTGTGTTGCTAACAGAAAGCGCTGGGAGGATATAGCCTACTGCCATACTCTTAGGGCCTCGCAACAAAGGGGTTAGGACCTGGTTCCTCCTTGTTTGTTCAAGTACCAGACCACTGACATGTTGGCTGTCTAAATCGCAATTGTATCCAGAGAAAGAGAATCCTGGAAGTACTGCAACGCTAAAAGTACTGCTCTCATCTCTAGGACACTGACATGCAGATGTGTCTCTTGATCGGTCCATGTGTCTTGGGCTGTTCTTCACTGAAAAAGCCCCCCCCACCTTATCAGGGAAGCGTCCATGGTCACTGTGGCCACTGGTGGGGGTAGGACAAAAGGACAACCTATTGTGACACGAAGACAGGTCAACCACCACTGAAGATCCTTTTTGCATGAGTTCATGATCAATATAAGATGAGATATTGGGAGCTCTTGGTAAAACCAATGAGTAAACAGCAGCCATTGCAGAATTCACGCGTGCATGTGACCCAGAGGTATGGCCAATATTACAGCTGCCATCATGCCTAACAATTTTAGTACTTCTGATGCTGCAGCCTTGTTTTTGGATATCAAATTGTGGACCTGCTGACGGAGTAGTAAGACTCTTTCTACTGGAAGTCTCAGAGTGGTGGTGGTGCTGTCCAATTCTGCTCCGATAAAAATGGTATGCTGCGATGGTGACAAGGCAGATTTTCCTGAGTTTATTGTAATGCCCAGCTGATTGCAGAGTGAAAGAGTGGTGCCCCTGGCTTGAATGAGTTGATGCCTGGTGGTGGCAGTGAGGAGCTAATTGTCTAGGTATGGAAATACCTGGTATCCTAAATGTCTCAAGTGAGCCGTGACCACTGCCACACATTTGGTGAACACTCTGGGGGCTGTAGTGAGACCAAAGGGCAGTGCTCGAAACTGGTAATGATTGGCTCCCAGCCGAAAGCACAGATGATCCCTGGATGGTCTGGTCATTTTTATATGGTAGTACACATCCTGGAGATCTATCGAGCACATCCAATTGTCTTTCCCTAAAAAGGGGAGTATCGACTGAAGCGTGACCATCTGAAACTTCTATTTCTTGACAGATCTGTTTAGTCTGATGAGGTCCAATATAGGTCTCCAGTCCCCTGTCTTTTTTGGAACTAAAGAGAATCTTGAGTAAGTTCCGGATCCTATCTGGTCTGCTGGGACTGGTTGTATGACTCTTTTTGTTAGCAATGATTGGACCTCTATTGTTGCCTGTTCCCTGTAACGGGGTAGAACGTCCGGGATTTTTCTTGTTAGTGGAAGGGGTGTGGCAAAAGGAATGAAATATCCTCTGGAAATGATACTTTGTACCCAGTTGTCGTTTGTTATTTTTGAACCAGGCATCTGGATACAAAGATAAGCAACCCCCGACTGCCTCCAGAGTAGGACAGTTGGGCCTCCTTTCAGGAGAGCTGGTAAGGCTTCCCAAAGAAGTGATCTCTGTCGCCCTGGTTTTGCGGACCCCCTCTGCTGTGAGGGTGGTGTCTTCCTCTGCCCCTGATGGGGGATTCACCACGTGTGTCCTGAAAGGCTCCTTGGGCTTTTCGGAACCGCATCTTCCCTCCCCCTTGACCCTTGGGGTAGGGTCTGGTAGGGGTGGAAAAACAGACTCCGACAGCAGACAGAATCTTTCCTTCCTGCTCACACCTGGTCAAAGTTTCCTTAACTCTGGGCCTGAAAAGAGACGAGCCATCAAAAGTGGTATTTACAAAGGAAGACTTAAAGGGCTCCGCGAAGGAACACAAGTGCATTCAGGAGTGTCTCCTAAGAGCAATTCCTGTAACTGCTGCCCTGCTCATTCCATCAGCTGCATACAAAATGAGGGACATGGACGAGTTAACTATGGAGATGAGGGTAGCAAGCTGGGAGGCAACTTTATCTGAAGCTCCTGCAGCTACTGTACCCTGAAGAGCATCTCCCAACTCTTTAAGGAGATCTCTTTGCAGTGTAGTAAAATGGGTTAGATAATTGAGCGGACGGAGTGCAAAGGTCGCTGAACTGTAAGTGCGCTTCCCACATCTATCCATGATCCTAGAATCTCTGTTAGCAGGATGGATAGAAGAGGAACTTTCTGAAATTTCCTTTTTGGTCGCTGCCACCACCACCATGGCATCAACTGGCACACCCTTGGTCAGAAAAGATTTGTCCTGGGGAGCAGAGATAAATTTATTAGACCTCCTGGGGACAGGCTCCATGGTGTCCAGAAACTCCCACACCCTATGTGAGACAAGCTGCATAAGCTCATCGAAGGGCGGCGACACCCAAGAGGTGGAGGGCTGACACCCGAAAGCCTTCAGGAGAACCAATTCGTGTTCAGTAGGGTTGGTGGACTGCCAGTCACCCCTCTGCCTAAGGATTTCTAATATCTTAGCAAATGAGATATCCTCAGAGGGGGACCGTGGGGACCCTTCTGATTCATCCAAGTTGGTATCAGATGTCAGGGACTCCTGTGGGGGAGTCTAGATGCTTCTTCTTACAGATGCTCTTCCTGGGAACCTCATCAGTGGGGGCTTTTGGTGAGGTCTCGGAAGAGCAGGGGCCATGCAATGGGGCTTCCTGAGGCTCTGGGTCTCTACGCTTGGCAAGGATCTGTGAAGCAGAAGCAGACACAGGCGCTTTAGGAGAGGAGGTAGTCGGACCTGAAGTTGAAGATGTCTTAGGAGACATAACTCTCCTCATGACTTCGAAGGTACCTCTGCTCTGATGTGAAGGGACCGACGGATCCGAGGAAACCGTCGATACCCCCGGCACTGGGACAGTGGGCTCCGAGCCAGAGGTAGGAGCCGAGCTCATCCGAGCTAAAGCCCCGAGAGGCAGAATAGGAACCGACAAGTCAGTCCGACTATCCTCCCCAGACCCAACCAGAGAGTGTCAGCTCCTAGATTCCTCAATTGGCGCCGAGAACATCAGAGTAAATGGAGCCGAAGACACTGGAGCAGGCGTCAACTCCGAAGGCTCCACGATCAACAAGTCCGACTCCTCTGGCGACGAAGGACCGGTATGGCTCGGAGGAGGAAGAGTAGTAGCTGGTAAGAGGTTCTTTGGTTCTGAAGACACTTGGGTCAGAACCGATAAGAATTTAGCAAAGGTCGGTGCCTGTAAAAGCTTCTGCACCACATGATCCACATCCAAATCAAAAAGGCTAATCCAAGACCGAGATGAGTGGATAGAAGGTGGTACAGACTGTAAGAGTGGAGACTTAGGCAGTTCGGATACCAGTTCCAAAACTGGGGACCGGCTCCGAAAAGATAAGAAGGTCGGCTCCGAGGTCTGTGGAACCAGCGTCGAAAACGTTTTAGATTTTTTACTGTCAGAAGTTTTGGAACACTTTGAGGGCTTACTGGATCCATCTTGGTCACTCAGAGCTTCTTGGAATGAAGGTTTAAGTAAACCTCTGTCGATCAATTTTCTCTTTCTCTCCTGGAGAACCCTAGAAGAGAAAGAATGACATATGGAGCAGCTTTCCTGGAGATGCAATGCTCCCAAACAATACACACAGTTTACATGATTGTCTGTGACAGACATTTTCTGCCCACATTTATGGCATTTTTTAAACCCTGATTTAGGGCGTTTGTCTTGCCGTCAGCCATACTAAAAAACACAATATCAAAAAAGGGTGCTGTAAAAATAGACACACCCAAACAATAATAATCAAACAAGCCCTTTAAAAACTATGGGCTAAACAATAGTCACACACACACACACACACACACACACACACACACACACACACACAAAAACTATCTCAACAGTAGATAGATAAATATATCAAAGTTGTGACAGAAAGTCACTATCTAAAGGCACACAACAATACTATACACTACTATTACACACACTAAAAACTAAGCTTTAACACTTACTATTTTAAAGCTGTGACTATCTAAGCACACACTATAATCTAAACTACTAATAAAAGATATAACTAGGCCTAAGAAAAACGAGGCTGAAAAATCTAAATAGCAATTTAAGAAAGAGGCACACCAAGGGAAGGGAAACTACACAAAAAAGCTGTAAGAGCTTATCTAAGAATCTAAAACTATTATTTAGAAAGAATTATCAATATTATGAAAAATATTTGAAGAAATAAGGATTTACTGGCCCGAGCTAGTGCGAACCTCCGATCTACTGCAGCAGCAAACTAGATTTGGGGTAACTCTAGGTGCATCATGGGATAGGGACTTGGACTCAAGCTATCTGAAGACCTCGAGTTTTGTAGTAGGCCGACTCGGTGCCGAGGATCGGCTCCGAACCCATCTGTAAGAATGAACGGTGAGATAGAAAGTACATTTGTGTACACTTACTTACCATAACTGTAGATGTTCGAGTGTATTCACTGTTGCAGTTATCACACTTGGGTTATCTGCCTGCAGGTAGCCCTCAGTCGGCCCGAATACCAGAGTCTTAGGATTTCTGCGTCGGATGCTGTCGCTTCTTCCAAGGCGTCAGGTCGTCAGGGCTATAAAAATCAGGCAGCAGGTGCCATTACATCAGTTTTTCTTGCCCAAAATGTTAGGAGCCCCCAGTAGGAAGCTAGTATATGGTGGGGAAAACACCACCAGTAAAAAGTAAATACCAATACCATTAGGAATAGCCATAGAGAGGAGAGATAGAGAAAACCAGGGGGCTGAAGGGAGGGAAACCAGGACTGCAACAGTGAATACACTTGTACATCTATATTTACGGTAAGTGTACACAACTTTACTACATTCTTCATGTTTCACTGTTGCAGTCATCACACTTGGAATGATTCCCAAAGCTGAGAAAGAGTGGAGGCAGTCAAGTAGAGTTAGGGCTGGCTAGTAGGCCTTGCAAGACTGCTGTAGCAAATCCTGTCCTGGATTTGGAAAAGATAGGTAAGTGGTAATGATTGGTGAAGGTGTGTACAGAACTCCAGGTTGCAGCTTCCAGAATGTCCCTGTTAGGGACTCCCCTGAGAAATGCTGTAGAGGTAGAAGTTGCCCTAGTGGAATGTGTTCTAACCACCTGAGGGGTTGGTTTTCCATGGTGCTTGTAGCAGAAAAGGATGCAGTGTGCTATCCATTTGGAAATGGTTTATTTTGAAATGGCCTTGCCCTCTGCCCCTGTTGCAAAGCTTACTAGCAGCTGGTCAGATTTTCTGAAAGGCTTAGTCCTATCAAGGTAGAACCTGAGCTGTCTGTGCATGTCCAAAGAGTGCAGGATCATTTCCCCTTTATTCTGGGGGTTAGAGAAGAAAGTTGACAAATGGATGGATTGGTTTAGAGCCACACTGTACACCACCTTAGGCATAAAGGAAGGGTTAGTCCTGAGGAAAACCTTGTCAGCACGGAAAATAATAAAGGGTTTCACAGCCATCAGTGCCTGTAACTCAGACACTCTTCTAGCTGAAGTGATGGCTAGAAGCAAGGCTGTTTTCCAAGAGAGGAATTTTAACTCTGCTGAAGCAGCAGGTTCAACAGGGGGAAGCGTGAGCTTTTCCAGTACAAAGTTAAGGTCCCAAGCAGGGGTGGGTGCTCTCCTTAGAGGCCTTAAGTTGTTAGCCCCTCTCAGGAACTGTTTGATGAGAGGGTGAGAAAAGAGAGGTAGCACAGTATTGTAATGAGCTGAAATGGCAGAGGCATGAATCTTAATGGAGGAGAAGGATAGGCCTATGTGGAGTAGCTCTCTAGGTGATCCAAGATTAGAGGTAAGGAGGGCACTGCTGTGTCCTTTCCTTTAGACTGAATCCAAGAACAATATCTTTTCCACTTTTCAGCATAGGATTTCCTTGTACTAAGCCTTCTGGTTTCAAGAATGATGTCCAGCACCTGTTTGCTTAGGGTTGCTAGTGGAGTATTCAAGGAATAAGCCAGGCTGCAAGATTTAGGGTTTGCAACTGTGGATGCATAATCTGCCCCTCCTGCTGTGACAGCAGGGTAGGGGACTGGTGTAGGTGCCAGGGTGGCACCGTTGTCGGGCTGCACAGGAGTGGGTACCAGTGCTGGCGTGGCCAGTCTGGGGCAATCAGAATTGTCCTTGACCTGTCTTGTTTTATCTTGAGTAGTATTCTTGAGAGAAGGGGCAGAGGGGGAAAGGCATAGACTGAGAGGTATTCCCATTGAAAGGATAGGGCATCCACATTCCAAGCCCTGCTGTGAGGGTTCCTGATGCAGAATTTGCTTAACTGGTGGTTATCGAGAGAGGTAAAAAGATCCACCACTGGGGTCTCCACCTCTGGATCAGAAGGTTGAAGGTGCCGGGCTCCAATTTTCACTCCTGTGGGTCAAGGAGATTTCTGCTTAAGTCATCTGCCAGTGAATTTTGTTTGCCTGGCAAGAATTGAGCTTGTAGATGGACTTGGGTGTCCAAAGCAGTGTTCCACAGGGCCATTGCTAACCTGCAGAGTGGGTAAGAATGGGTTCTCCCCTGCTTGTTTATGTACCACATAACTGTGATGTTGTCTGTTTTTATCAGCAGTTGTCCTGGAAGGATTAGGTATCTGAAAGTTGTCAGAGCATTCTGTACAGCTAGCATCTCTTTTTGACTGATGTGCAGGATAATTCGCCTTGGGCTCCAGTGGCCCTGAATGCATTTGCCAGCCATGTGAGCCCCCCCATGCATAATCTGATGCGTCTGTGGTCAGGGTTTGGGCAGTGTGGGGTTGAGTAAAATGCAGTCCCTTGTTCTGGTTGCATGTTTCTGCCCACCAAAGGAACTCTGCCCTAAGGCAAGGGATGATAGGAATGACTGTTTCCAGGTCCTGAGAATGCTGGCACCAAAGGCTTTTTAAGTACCACTGAAGTTTCCACATATGCAGTCTTGCATATGGAATTAGCAGAATACATGAGGCCATGAACCCTACGGCTTGCAGTATTTTTTTTTTTTTTTGCAGATAGCTGGGTTCTGGTGCCTATTTGTTTGAAGTAGTTTGTCAGACAGACCTGTTTTTCTGAAGTAAAAAATGCCATCTGGGAAGTTGTGTCCAAGTTTGCTCCCATGAATACAATCTTTTGACTGGGTACTAGTCATGATTTCTTTTCGTTGATGGTGTACCCCAATGAAGTGAGAAGGCTTTTTACAAATGCCAGGTGCTGAAGCAGCAATTACTGACTGTCCGCCTGAATCAGGAAGTCGTCCAAGTATGGGTAAATTTGGATATTTCTCTGCCTGCAGTATGCAATGGCTGGAGCTAGGCATTTTATGAATACTCTGGGCGCAGTAGATAAGCCAAAGGGAAGTGCAGAGAACTGATAATGCATAGATCCTGCCCTGAAATGCAAATATTTCCTGCATGGCTCCTTTATGGGGATGTGCAGATAAGCGTCTTTTAAGTCTAGGGTGACTAACCAGGCATCCTTAGCTAGCATACGGAGAAGTTGTTGCAGGGTAAGCATCTTGAATTTTGGGACCACCAGGAAGGTGTTGAGAACTGAAAGATCCAGGATTGGGCGCCAAGAGCCCCCTTTCCTGAGTACCAGGAATAGTCTGGAGTAGAAATCCTGACCCCTTTGTTCTACTGGAACAGGCTGAATAGCTCTGATACTGAGCAGGGAAATTACTTGGTTTTGAGCCTCTACCCACTGGTTTGGAGGAAGGTCTGGAAACCCGCTTGGGGTTGGCAGTGAATGGAAATAAAATTTGCACCCCTGGGATACAATGTTAAGGATCCATCCGTCCTGAGTGATGGACATCCAGTTTTTTGCATGAAGGGCAAGTTTTCCTTCTAGGGGCACAAGCAATTGGGCAGGGCTGAGAAGTAGAGATGAGAAGTCATTGTGAACTTTTTCCATAGGGAGGTGGCTTACCATTCCCTGTTTTAGGGGTGGGGCACTCCAATTGCTTAGACCTCTGCATACCCTGAGACTGTAGTCTGGGTGGTCTGTTTCCACTGGGTCTTGTTTGGGAAGGCCTGGAGGGGGCTGGAAAGGCCCAGTGTTTTGAAGGGCAATGCCTACTAAATCTAGGTGGTTGCACTTGTAAGAATTCTTTAACAGTTTGCATAGATTTAACTTTTTCTTCCATCTTTTTAAGAACTTCTTCTGCTTTGGTGCCAGACAAACAGTCCTTATTTAAAGGTGTGTCTAGTAATTTGGATTTGACATGATCTGGCAAGGTCTGCTCCTTCAGCCAAGCATGTCTTCTCAGTACAGAGCCAGTGACTGCAGCCCTGCAAGATGCTTCTGGGGCATCAAAACCACACTGCAAAGTATGCTTACTAACTTGGTTTGCAGAATGCATAAGCTCTTGCAAATCTTTATTTTCTGCACAATCTGGAAATATTACCATTTTTTGTTTCATTAGTTCTATAATATGTTGCTGGTACTTCAGCATGTGAAACTGGCAATTCAATGCCCTAATAGCAAGAGATGCAGAGGCATATACCTTCTTACCCCATCTGTCTAAAGCCCTGGAATCCCTGTCCGAAGGGTAGGATTTTTGGCTGTAGTAGCCTTAAC
This sequence comes from Protopterus annectens, assembly GCF_019279795.1. Taxonomy (NCBI): domain Eukaryota; kingdom Metazoa; phylum Chordata; order Ceratodontiformes; family Protopteridae; genus Protopterus; species Protopterus annectens. Next base: position 1,675,752,569 of record NC_056739.1, read on the forward strand.
ACCTTTAGGTCCTTGGGAAATGACCTCTGGATCAGCAGTAGGATTCCTGAAAAGAAACTTGTGTGAATCAGACACTCTGTAATACCTGTTAGGTTTACTAGGAGCCAGAGGTAAGGTGCCTGGAGTAAGACTTGATTCCATGAAAACATCATCCTGGACAGGGGGTATAGCTAAAGGCCTGTTCTGAGGCAACTCAAAAAATTCTCTGAGTCTCTTTTTGGACTGAAGACAGTCTTGGCATTCCCAATGGAAATGCTATCTTAAAGTATGCAAGGTTTCACCAAATGAAAAATCCTCTGGAGGGCAGGCAGAGGGAATGGATTCCTCTGCATCTGAATCCTCATAGGCTGATAAGGACATGTCCTGATAATCAGAAAGGTCACAGTCATCGGACTCCTGGTCTGTAGAATCTGAAGGCAATTGAATTATTTGTCTCTTAGCAGGGGAAGGCTGGCTTCCCCTAATTACCGTAATAAGGTCTTCAGCCATTCTAAGGATTTGTTTTTGTGGTATGGGTGCCTGAGCATGTGCTTTGGTCATCAGTTTTCTAGGCATAGTGCATATTCTGGGCCTAGGAAACCCTGTAATTTTGGCTAAAAGTGAAGTCATCGGTTTGATTCGAACATCGGTAGGATGAAAAACACCCTCAGAAGCTGGTACCTTCACAGCAGCTCAGGACCCATCCAAGATAGAGACATCCACTGGTTCCATAGTCTAAGAAGCATCTCACGGCATACCGGATTCTGAATGGATCTCAGCAGAGGCCTGCAAATCCATAGAAGCGGGCATCAAAGGCTGAAAAGGTGCCTCACTGAGTATCGGCAGTTTTGGACCTATGCAGTCTGTCTCTGTCTTTATTCTTACGTTTTTTTTCAGAAGATCGGTAGTCAGATGGCTTACTGAAGCCATTTTGGAATACGGAGATCAAGAGCAAAAGAATTTAGCGACAAAGATAGCCTGATGATGAATGGTTCGGGCATTAAACAAGACACAAAACCGACAGTGAGGGACGTTGTGGTCTGGGCCTAAACAGGTGACGCAGTACGAATGAAAATCTCTGTGAGGTATTTGCTTTCCATAGGCAAGACAATTGTTATCTTTTTCTGACACTGGTTACAGAAAGAAAAAAGGATCCCCAACAGGGTACATAACTTCAGAAGACTTCAGGATTATCAACTCAAAAACGAAAATTTCAGGTAGCGGCCGACCTGCACTTGCGAACTGCTTCTGCTTCGGGCTCCTCCTCAGCAAGAAAGAGTGATGTAATGGTGACAGCTGCCAGTTTTTATACCCCTGATGACCTGATGTCATGGAAGAAGAAACAGCATCCAACACAGAAATACTAAGACTCTGGTATTCGGGCTGACTGAGGGCTACCTACACGCACATAACCCAAGCGTGATGACTGCAACAGTGAAACACGAAGAACATCAACTTCACATGATTAGTTTTTTATTAATATATAGAATGTAACTTTTAATGAAAGAAATTTTGTATTGATGTCATTTGTCATGTGTCTGCATTGTTTTAGTTCATTGGCTGGCTTACTATTTAAAAATGGAATCTCTACCTGATGTGGTGATGCACTAAAAAAAGAGTTTGTTACTCGAAATCTTTGCTGTTTTTGCCATTAAAGTGTGTGGACATTGAGCTATTGGTCTTTTATTTTTTTGCTTTTCATTGGAACCTTGGACCTGTGAGCTCTTTAGCTGAAGGAGATCAGTTTTTACTGCTTTTGGTAATGTCTTTCAATCTGAATGGTCTTACAGACAAATATAAAAAAGAAAGAGTAGTAAACTATATTAAAAAATGTAGAGTGCAAATAGCTATACTACAGGAGACATATCTGGAAAGAAATGAACATGTGAATTTGATAAAGGAAGTTTTCAGGATGGTTACTCAGCGGAATATCTGGGGCAAAGGAAAAGAGGAGTACTTAAATTAACTGTAAGAGGAGCTCCATTAGTGACAGAAGAGGAAAAAAGGTAATAATGGAAGATACACAGTACTAAGGGGCTACTGGCTAGGGAGGAGGATTACAATGGCATGCATTTGCATCTCCCTAAAACTGCTATAATGGAGCCTAAGAAAAATCTGGGAGAAATAATCAGCTTTCATCAAGGAATATTACTTATAGGTGGAGACTGGAATTTGGTTTGCAACAGTGATGATGTGTCTGGGGGGCCAAAAACGGAACATATAACAAAGGAGGGCAGTTTTTTGAAGAAATTTATGAAAATGCTTGGCATGTAAGATGTGAATTTAGTACTAGGAGTTTGGAGTGAACTTACTACATATTACTCACCGAGATGCATAAACTGGGCTAGGATAGATAGATTTTATATCTCACAGGAACATGTGCATTTACTTGAAGGTCTTGAAACATACCCAATAACTACTTCAGATCATGCACCAATAATAACTAAAATAAAAATGGAAGATAATGAAATAAAAATAAGTCACTGGCGCTTTCCCACTTATCGGTTGAAAAGAGAGGAATTTATGGAATGGGTTGTGGAATTAATTCAGGAGCTGCTAGAGAAGATAGAATTATCTTCTGAAAACATAGCTAAGGAGTGGGATAAAACTACAGTGCATTTTAAAACTAGGATGAAAATAAAAGATAGGGAGGTATAGTGAAATAGTAACATGAATTATTTAGAGGGACTGACAAATAGGTTCATAGGTAGGTACTAGGCTATTGGCCCTAGGGCCTATATAAGCCTAGCCAAACGGTACCCTGGCTTTTGCCACCAAAGAAAATTATTTTCCTGTGCCCCTGTCAAGCAGGGCCACAGAAGTGATCCCCAGGGTGAATTTCCTATCTCCCATCCAATCACCAAGATTTTTCTTGAAGAGTGCTATTGAGGAGCTTTGTCTGATATAGATAGGTAGTTTGTTCCAGAGTATGGGAAGTCTCCGGGACAGGAATCTATCCCTCCAGCATGTTCTGTTTATTGTGATGACAAGGTTTAGCTCCCTAGAGCGTGTAGTTCGGAGGGATTGTGATTTCTTTAAGTGGAGCACTTCCAACAGCTCTGGGTTTGACATAGCTTTGTATGTTAGGCAGAGATCGCCTCTGAGTAGGAGATATGCGACAGAGTAAAGCTGGAGTTTTTTGAGACGGCCTGCGTAGGGCATCTGTTTGAGGCCAGTAATCCTCTTTGTGAGATATTTCTGCAGCCTTTCCAGTTGTTGTAGATGTCTTGTGAGGTACATACCAAAAGGGGCATTGTTCTCTATAATGGGTCTAATAAGTGATGAGTAGAGGGGAACAATGACCTCTTTTTTCCTGGATGAGAAACATTTTGTGATGAGGTGTGCCATGTAGAAGGATTTCCTGACTAGTGTGGCGATGTGATTATCAAAGGAGAGACTACGGTCCACCTGTGTCCCAAGGTTTCTTATCACACTTTCGGTGTTAAGTAGACTACTGCCTATGTGGTAGTTCATGGGTACAGAGTTTTTACCAAAAGGGATGACAATGCACTTTTTGGCATTGAGCTTGAGGCCATGGCTTTGATGCCAGGCATCTGTCTCAGTGAGGCCCTTTTGTAGGATGTCCACATCGTTAGGAATTTTGATTATGGCTCCTAGTCTGCAGTCATCTGCGAACTTTGTTAGCCAAAGACCTTCTGTGTTAGTCTGTACTTCAGAGAAGTAGATACCAAACAGGAGAGGACCCAGGACTGAACCCTATAGTACTCCACTTGTCACTGGTCTGAAGCTGGATTTAGAGTCTGCTACTTTCACAGTGTGGGTTCTGTCAGTGAGCCAGTTGGCAACCCATCTTGTGTTATAGGGATTTACACCTAGTTTAGTGAGTTTATCTATAATTCCAGAGTGGGGAATGGTGTTGAAAGCCTTGGCGAGATCTAGATAGGCTGTGTGAACCACCTTACCCTCATCTACGGCTTTGGTGACCGCTTCAAAGAAGTCTATCAGGTTTAGGAGACATGATCTGCCTTTTACAAACCCGAACTGGGTAGGGTCCAGAGTTTGGAGATTACCAATGTCATTGTTTATAAGTTCCATGATTATACGTTCCATAGCCTTGCAGACCAGGCTCGTCCGGCTAATGGGGTGGTAGTTCCTGGGGTCCGTGGTGGCTCCCCCTTTGTGGAGTGGGATAACCATTGTTGTGCGCCATTCAGTGGGCACAAAGCCAAAAGTGACGCTATGACTGAACATGGTACTTAGGTGGGCTGCCAGTTCATGCTATAGTTCGTGAAGAACGCAGCCTCGGATTTTGTCAGGTCCCATGGATGCTGTGTTCTTAGCTTTGGAGTGTGTGTTTTTTACCTGTGCAGCTGTGATTACAGGAACTTTGCATTCTTCCAGTATAGAGATGGGCCCTTTAGGGGGTGAGAGAGGGGTAAAGTTAGCACTGAACCTATCTGCCAGGATGTTGGCAATATCACTTGGTTTTGTATATTTAGTGCCATTGTGCTGTAACACAGAGCAGATCTGAGTGTTGCCACTGAGATTCTTGACATAGCTATAGAATGCTTTGTGGTTGTTTTTAGAATCAGTGGCGATTTTGTTTTCGTATCTAGCTTTGGAGGATTTTATGAAGGATCTCAGCTTCTTACTGAGGCTGACCACGGAGTTCCTCCAATCATGGGATTTTACTCTTTTTTTGCAACAGTTTCTTTCTTCTGTTGTAGAGTTTGTTTATGGCAGGGGACCACCAGATGGTTTTCTTTTTTTTGGAGGATAGCATCTTGGTTCTGTTAGGGATTGCACTATCCATGCACTCGTGTAAGTGCTTATAGGATTCAGCAGTTGTACCTCTATTGTCCGTCAGCATGGGTGTTGTGAAGTTTGCCACTTCTGTCTTAAGAAGCATGAAGTTGGCTTTGGAGAAATTTTTTACGGTGGTTTCCGTAATGAGGGGTGGGGGTGGGATGTGGATATCTAGGGTGATTACATTGTGGTAGGATCTGACCAATGAGGAATTGACCTCTGGTGTGGAACACCAGTTGCCCAGGTCTAGGATATTGCTGCCCACAGTGGGGGTGGGGATAAGTTGATCCAAGGCACTGGAATTTATGAATTCCAGAAAACGTTGAGCACAAGAGTTGGTACATGAGTAGTTTTCCCAGTTAATGGAGGGGTAGTTGAAATCGCCCATTATTAGGGTGTTAGGTTGTACCCTATTTTCCAGTGTATCAAGAAATGAGGAGTGGGAATCCTGGGGCATGGTGGGGGATCTGTAGCAAGCTACAATTTGGATTTCGGTCTTGCCCAGAGTTAGTTGCACTTGGATAATCTCGGATGCATTATGCTGAGCAACTAGCCTGGAGGTGTGGATATCCTTAATGAATATGGACACGCCTCCGCTTTTAGTATTTCGGTCCAGGTTAGGTGGCCGAAGGGTGTGGTATGAATTATAGCCTGGTAATGCACGGGTGCTCCCTGGAGCCTTGAACCAGGTCTCTGTCACTGCACAGATGTTGATGTTTTCCATTTTACGGAGTGCCTCAAGTGAGTGCATTTTGAGGTTTAGACTTCTAGCATTAAGTAGCATTACCTTCAGATTTTGCTTGCTTGTACCTGTTATGATGGTGAATTTGTCATTTGAACATTGCGTAAAAAAGGCACTATAGGGGTAGCAAGAGCCTTAGCCAGTATTCGGAATCCCGAGGGAGACAGGTGCAGGCCATCTCTGGCAAAGCATCGTGGTTTGTCGATCATGTCATCCCAGACAGACAAATACTGGATCCCCTTAAAATGACACCAGAAGCTTAGCCAATTGTTGAAGTCAATCATTTTGTCCTTGTACTGTGGTATCATTCTGGGTGATGGCAGGATGCTACTCAGGGCTAGGGTCATACCTGCTTGGGCTACAAGATCGGACAGCTCCTCCATGTCTCTTTTCATGTAGTCCAGAGAGGTATGTCTCAGGTCATGCACACCAACATGGGTAGGTTTTTAGTGAGAGCATCCGCAAATGTAGGTGCGTGTTTTGTGTTTCTATGTGTGTGTGTGTTTTGGTGGTGTAGGTTTTGAGGGACTATGTGATAAGTGTGGTGTGGTGCAAGGGTTTACCTTCTCCTCTTGACTGTCTAGTCCAGTCTTGGGTGAAGAGAGCTATGCTTCCAGTTTGGCTATATAAGTGCATCTCTCACAGGTTGTAGTGTTGGGTGGTAGGAGGGGAGGGTCGTCTGTGTACATGAGGCAATTGCTGCATTGCCCCAAGATGCCCAGATTCATCAGGTAGACAGGAAAAAACACCGGGAGCTGAGACATGCCTGGATAAATACTTATTTATTAAGTACTAAAAACTGTTTTCCTCTAGACAAGTGAGTAAAGTTGAGTGCTGTAGTAATTTGTAGCTTATTTAGTGCTTACAATGAGTTCTGAACAAGTGCTGAGCTCAAAGAAACAGATTTGAGTGCTGAAACTAGATCATTGGCTTGTTCTAAGAAACAAAATGTTAAGGTATTATAAAATATGGGGGATCTCTTAGAACAAGAAAAGGAGCAACTGCAGAATGCTAAACAGAAAATAAGGGATTACCTCCATAATATGCACGAGTTTAGAAATATTGCTGTTAAGTAACTGTTTTTTGATAGTAATTCTAGAGCACAAAAACTTTTAGCATAACAACTCAGGCAACAGAAAGTGGAAAGGGCGGTTAGCAAGCTCACGGAACCTATAACAAGGAAGATAACAAGAGACCCTGTAAAAGTATTAGAAATATTTTGGAAATTGTATGAAAAGTTGTATAAAGCAGAGAAATATGGAAATCAAGAAAAGGTACTAATGGAAATGTTTATGGAAGAATTAAAAATGCCAAAATTAGAGGTAGATGAGGCTCTTTTCCTTTTTAATATTTGTCACCGTGTTGGATTTGGATGGGTGTTTGACCTTCATTGGGTCCAGAGTGCCTGGCTGGCTCTTTCGTTTCTGAGTTTGTTCATGTATTTTACTCAGCCTTTCCACTGGATTGCTTGGTTAGAGGTAGATGAGGCTCAATTACTGACAGGATAGGAAGGGATGAGATAAAAAGGGCTATGCATAACCAATCTACAGGAAAGTTTGGAAGTTAGGAGAGAAAAAAAAATGATAAAGATCTGGAAGATTTTAACAGTATTTTAAGAGGAGGAGAAGTTTCAGCATCCTGGAAGAAGGTGGTGGTAACGGTAATACCTAAAGAGGGTAAAGTTCCATCAGATGCAGCTTCACACAAGCCCATTTCAATACTAAACCATGATTATAAAGTGTTTATGTCTATAATGGCTAAAAGAATGGCAAAAGTGATACCAAAATTGATAGATATGGATCAGTGTGGTTTTGTGGTGGGGAGGCAAACATTTGGCAATATTAACAGAACACTTGATGATCCACAGGGAAGCAGAATGTAAGAAAGAACCACTTTTATTGGTGGGTCTTGATGAAGAGAAAGCACTTGACAGAGTAGACTGGGACTTCATGAGCAGGGCAATTTGAGCATTTACTTTCCCTGACACAATTATAATGCTGATTAGAAGAATATATGAGGGATTGGAGCCGCGAATTAAAGTGGGTGGGGTTCCTCTCCGATAATTTCTGCTTGAGTAGAGGAACCAGGCAGAGTTGTCTGCTTTCCCCTTTGTTGTTTGCATTATATTTAGAACCACTGGCAAAGAAAATAAGGGACTCAGAAATTCAAGGATATAATTGATATGGTAGTCAGGAAAAGCTGGCTCTGTTTGCAGATGATATTATTTCATACATGACAAAACCAGACAGGGACATTACAGTGTTGTGGAACATTTTAAGACAGTTTCAGATCTTCTCAGGATACAAAATTAATGAAGCTAAAACAAAGGCAACTGCGGTAAATTATGTATCCACACACAAATTGGTCCAAAAATATCCATACTTATGGGGACATGATAAAATGAAGTAATTAGGAGTATGGATTACAAATTACTCTGTGGGGGCAGCTAAGGATACGAAGATAATACAAAAATTGAAAAACTAGAAATCTTGTTATATGGACATGGATACTAAGATACAAGCCATTAAAATGTTTTTAGACCCTTTAGTCTTATACACTGGTCAGGCATATTTTTATCAACTGGAGGAGAAGTTGTGGATAGCTATTAAAAAAGAGTTGAAAGATTTTATCTAGGAAGGGAAAACAGCAAGGGTCAAGTGGGATAAACTGATTCCACCAATAGAACAAGGTGGACTATGATTACCTAATTTGAGGTGGTATTTTAGAGCAACACAGTTAAGGCTCTTATACACAGCACAAGCAGAAACCTATAATTCAAAGTGGAAAGGAATGATGCTGACACAAGGAGGAAGCTCAAAAAATAAGGAGAGATTGGGATGTTGGATGCAGACTCTTCAGGAGAACAACCAAAATCACACGGAGTATTATATTCATAAAATAGCAATGAGTATTCTAAGAAACAACCATGAGAATGGAGAAAAGAGATTTTACCGATAGGGATGACTGTGGTCAGGGATAAAGATAATAGGCAAAAGGGGGCTGGAAATTAATGGAGAAAACTGGCAAAGGAACCAAGGTATTGGGAGCAAGTAACTAGAAAGGGAAAGGTAATAGAAAGGGAAGAGGCCAATAAAGTATTTGGACTGCAGGTTAGAGATTGCCTTCCCTATCAAAGATTGATATCAGAGTGTAGGCAAAGAGAAAGAAACAGGGGGCTCTTAAATGAAATTGGAAATGGAAACTGTGGGAACAACATATGCATTTCTGCATTAGTAACTGTATTTAGAGCACAACCTAGAGTTGTTTACTGAATTTCCTGTTTGCACTTATTTTTAAAATAGTTTTTTTCTCAAAACTTGCATTTTATCTGTCTTTGGCCTAGCACTCTTGTGTGGGGTCATTTACTGCACTGTTATAACTTGTTGATACTTGTTAACCTCTGCTATCTCTGAAAAAACAAAAAAATCTTGCTTTTTTCCCACTTTTCTGAGATTTAAAAAAGTTCAGTTACAGGCTTGCTGTTCTGTGAGGCCATTTTTTGCTTGGGCTAAAGGAAAGTCTCTCTGTTGATCAGTGGCAGTGAAAAACATTGAGCAGCCTGCCTGCCCCTGTGGGAGTGGTTACTGACTTGAAACTGTAGTTTTATTGGCCATTCTGGGTCAATTCCAAAACTCCTTCATCTTCCTCTCTTGAAACTGTAGTTTTATTGGCCATTCTGGGTCAATTCCAAAACTCCTTCATCTTCCTCTCTTAAAACATGGTTGCCTCGTGGTTTTGGCATCTTTTCAGGCTTGTTGGCTGTTGGTGAAGCACCCACCAAGCGGAGAAAATGCTGAGAGAAGAAAGGAGCCACTTTTGAGACATTAAGTATTTTTCCTCTGTTTATTTGCTAAGTTTTTCTGCATAACCGTGAGCATTTTCTGGCTTGTTAAATTTGATTTCTGCATTAGTAACTGTATTTTGAGCACAACCTAGAGCTGTTTACTGAATTTCCTGTTTGCACTTATTTTTAAAATCGTTTTTTTCTCAAAACTTGCATTTTATCTGTCTTTGGCCTAGCACTCTTGTGTGGGGTCATTTACTGCACTGTTATAACTTGTTGATACTTGTTAACCTCTGCTATCTCTGAAAAAACAAACAAAAAAAAAAATCTTGCTTTTTTCCCACTTTTCTGAGATTTAAAAAAGTTCGGTTACAGGCTTGCTGTTCTTGAACTATTTGTAAGTTTCTGTGAGGCCATTTTTTGCTTGAGCTAAAGGAAAGTCTCTCTGTTGATCAGTGGCAGTGAAAAACATTGAGCAGCCTGCCTGCCCCTGTGGGAGTGGTTACTGACTTGAAACTGTAGTTTTATTGGCCATTTTGGGTCAATTCCAAAACTCCTTCATCTTCCTCTCTTAAAACCCTCTTTTGCGTGGTTTTGCGCGTTTTTGAGCATAGCGCAACAACGGCAGCCTAATTGGGTTTAAACTATTCCTGGCTCCACAAAGTCTGCTCTTCACTTTTTCCCTTAGAACTGCTCTATCTCTCAATTTAAACACCATATTCTCATTCTAAGGCCCTTCACTGGTCCAATTAAGTAATCCTACAAGTTAACACTATTAAACCATAAGCACTACTTACTCTTATACTCTCTATGATTACCCTGTCCTCTATTGGTCCGTCTTAAATTCAGTTTCCCTATTACTCTAGCATGTCCAAAGGTCAGTCAATGGTTTCCTCTCCAGTCCAGCTGGTGAATCTGGGAATTTTGAGGCAATGTTACAACTGTCTCAGGTACACGGACAACCCTCTCCTCCTCCAAACAGGTTCAAATATATGTGAGAGATGCAACTATTTAGCCAAACTGGAGGCTGAGCTCTCTCATCTCAAAACTGGTGTAACCAGTCAGGAGGAGAAGGTAACCTCACACAACACAATTCCAGTATCACATAGTCCTGCCACATCAGCAAACCAAACACATAAATACACAAAAACATACTCGGAGGCTCTAAATAAAAATCTACCTAAGCAACAGAGACCTCAAAAGCAGACATCCAAGCAAACGCTACCTCAAAACAAATCACACACAACACATAACCCACAAAGTCAGTGTGCCAAGCAGCCACAGCCCTTAAGGCTGAATAACACACCTGATACTCTTGTTATAGGTGACTCTATTGTCAGACACACTGACGTCCCGCTCACCAGGCTGAATAAAGAGAAGGTCACAGTGAGCTGCCTGTCTGGTGCTAGGATACGACACATAACGCAAGCACTCAGGTCACTCCAAAGCAAATACAAATATGACTCAGTCATTGTACATGCTGGTGTGAATGACCTGAGACGTACCTCCCTGGACTACATGAAAAGAGACATAGAGGAGCTCTCTGATCATGTAGCCCAGGCTGGTATGACCCTGACCTTGAGCAGCATCTTACCCTCACCTAGAATGATGCCACAGTACAAAGACAAAATGATCGATTTTAACAATTGGCTAAAATTTTGGTGTCATTCAAAGGGGATCCAGTGTCTGTCAGCCTGGGATGACATGCTCGACAAGCCACGTTGCTTCGCTAGGGACAGCTTGCACCTGTCATCACTGGGCTTTCGGGTATTGGCAAAGGCTCTTGCCACCCCCATAGTGCCTTTTTTAGGCAAGGCTCAAAAGTCAAACCCACCCCCATAGACAGCACAAGGAACAAGAAACTAAGGGTAATGCTGCTAAACGCCAGAAGTCTTAACCTCAATATGCACGCACTCGAAGCTCTCCTCAGTATGGAGAACATTGATATCTGTGCAGTGACAGAAACCTGGTTCAAGGCTCCAGAGAGCACCCCAGCACTACCAGGCTATACCTCATATCATGCTTTTCAGCCCCAAAACCCAGACCGAACCACAAAAGGAGGGGGAGTTTCCATATTTATCAGGGATATCCACACCTCCAGGTTAGTGGCATTACACGAAATATCGGAGACCATCCATGTGCAACTAACAGTGGGCAAGACTGCTTTTCAGTTTATAGCATCCTACAGACCAACCTCTCAAAGTCAGGAATCCCATTCAGCTTTCCTGAAAACATTGGAGAACATGAACAATCTCTCCGATCACCATTATATTGGGCGACTTCAACTACCCAAACATTGACTAGAAGCACTACTCAAGCCCCAGCACTTTAGGCCAAAGATTCCTGGAAATTATAAACTCAAATGCTATGGAACAACTAGTCACCACTCCCACAAGAGGGGACAACATACTAGACCTGATCATTACCAACATGGGGACTCTATGCTCCACACCAGAAGTATATCCCTCATTGGTAAGATCAGACCATAAATTAATTTCACTGGATGTCCACATCCTGACCCCACCCCCAGCGCAGAAAACCACAGTGAAAAACTTCTCAAAAGCGAACTTCTCACTTCTCAAAACCGAAGTGGAATCCTTCAAGGCCCCAGGGCCAGTGGAAACTACAGCCCAAACTGCAGAATCCTATATAAACGCATTCTACGGACATCTCCAGGAATGCATGGATCATGCTATCCCAAACAAAACCAAGACCCAATCATCCAAAGGCAGGCATCCAGTCTGGTGGACCCCTGCCATAAATAAACTGTACAACAGAAGGAGGAAGCTACTACATGATAGAGCAAAATCCCTAATAGGGAAGGCATCTCTGATCAGTACTAGCAAAAATTACGATCCCTCATAAAATCCTCCAAGGCCAGCTTCGAGAGAAAAATTGCACAGGACACCAAAGACAATCATAAGGCTTTTTCAGTTATGTTAGAAACCTGGGATGCAACTCCCAGACTTGTTCTGAGTTGATTCTAAGCGACAAAAATACACTGAACCCACAGACATCGCCAATATCCTGCCACACCGGTTCAGTGCAAACTTCTCCCCCAAAAGAGCAAGTATCTATCCCGGCAGAGGGCTGCCTCCCAAACATCTCAGATGCTCAGGTGAAGGCTGCCCCCTCCAAAGCAAAAAACACTGCTTCCATGGGACCAGATGGCGTCCCAGGTTGCGTCCTACATGAACTACAAGAGGAACTAATCCCTCAAATAAAACAGCTATACAATCTCAGCCTCACTACAGGATATGTGCCCACAGAATGGCGTGCAGCAACAGTGGTCCCACTCCACAAAGGTGGAGCCTCTATGGACCCTGGAAACTATCGCCCCATAAGCCTGACTAGCTTAGTCTGCAAGGCTATGGAGAGGATCATCATGGAGCTCATAAACAAAGACATTGGGGACCTACAGACACTAGATCCTACCCAGTTCGGCTTTGTCAAGGGCAGATCCTGCCTTTTGAACCTGGTTGACTTCTTTGAAACAGTCACCAAAGCCATAGATGAAGGGAAGGTAGTCCACACAGCCTATCTGGACCTTGCAAAGGCATTTGACACAATACCCCACTCGGGCATCATAGATAAGCTATCCAGCTTAAATATAAACCCCTATGTCACAAGATGGGTCGCAAACTGGCTCAAAGACAGAATCCACAGAGTGAGAGCTGCTGGAGCCATGTCAGACTCGAAACCGGTCACAAGTGACATCCCACAGGGTTCTGTCCTGGGACCACTCTTGTTCTGTATATACTTTTCCGAGGTACAGGCAAATGTGGGAGGACAATAGCTCACCAAGTTCGCAGACGACTGCAAACTGGGCGCCATAATCAACTCTCCAGCTGACACAAACATCCTTCAAAAAGGTCTCACAGAGACAGATAACTGGTGCCAGCGCCATGGTTTAAAGCTAAATGCCAGAAAATGTATAGTTATACCCTTTGGCAAAAACAATGTGCCCACAAATTACCACATAGGCGGAAACCCATTAAGTACAGAGAAAGTTATTAGGGACCTGGGGACCCAAGTTGATAGCAATCTCTCCTTTGAAAACCACATTGCCAAAGTGGTTAGAAAGACCTTCTACATAGCCCACCTCATCACAAAGGGTTTCACATCTAGATCAAGAGAGGTAATCGTGCCCCTTTATTCATCCCTCATCAGGCCCATCATAGAATACAATGCCCCATTTGGGATGTACCTTACCTGACACCTGCAGCAATTAGAAAGACCCCAAAAGTATCTTACCAAGAGGATCAAGGGTCTCACACAAATGCCATATGCTGCTCGGTTAAAAAAACTCCAGCTCTACTCAGTTGCATACCGCCTACTTCGAGGCGATCTATGCCTGACATACAAAGCTATGTCAAATCCAGAATTAATGGACATGCTCCACCTCAGTAAATCTAAATCCCTTAGAGCCACACGCTCGAGGGACTTGAACCTCAGCACAGAAATAAATAGAACTTGCTGGAGGGACAGGTTCATAACCCAGAGGCTCCCTTCGCTCTGGAATAGAATTCCAGTTCATGTGAGGCAGAGCACCTCACTGAATCTCTTCAAGAAGAATCTCGATAAGTGGATGGGGGATCGTAAGTTTGTCCCAGGGATTACTCCCGTGTCACTATTAGACAGAGGCACAGTAAACTAAACCTTAAAAAGGGCACAGTATACTCAAATCAAAGGGTGGCGTAAGCCATACAGAATCGGGCTAGGCTTATAATTGCCCCAGGGCAGATAGCCTAGTATGAACCTATGAACCAGCACTGGTAGAGTTTTTAATAGAATCTAGAACAGAAGCTGCCATTAAAAAAAGAATAGTTAGTAAAGCATATAAAATATTGCATGATACTTATAAGAATCAATCAGGGGAGCTTAGAAAGGAGTGGGAGGACAGACAGGATAAGCAATTCACAAAGAGACAATGGGGGGATACATGTATATCTCCCAAATATGCAACAAGGTCTAGAAGATTTAGATCTTTGTCAGGAAATGTTTACATACATATTTTTATACCCCAAGTAGACTCCAAAGATTTTTTCCTCAGGTGGACAGCAAATGTTGGAGGTGTGATTGGTAAGAAAGAGGTAGCTGGGAACATATTTTTTGGGAGTGTAATGAGCTGGCATACTTTAGGGATTCCATGCGGACCACTCTGTCAGAGATGCTGTGTGAGATGATTGGATTGACTGGGGAGATGATTTTTTGAGCTATGATACAGAATCAGAATTGCCTAGACATAGTAAAGCCTTGCTGAGTCTAATTATGGTGGCTGCCAAAAAAGCAATTACTAGAAAATAGAAATCAAAGTCTAGGACAACTTCATTAGAAGTAGTGAATATATTAACAGAGATAAAACAGCTGGAACTGGGATCTTTAGAAAAGGGAAAGAGCAAACTATATACGAAAAATGGAAACTGTGGGAACAACATATGCAGAGCAGGAATGAGGTTTAAGATGGAGGATTTGAATGAGCCATACTATAGGTTCATAGGTTCATACTAGGCTATCTGCCCTAGGGCATTTATAAGCCTAGCCAGAATGTGTTTGGCTTTCACCACCCATTTTAAATTAATTTTGCTATGCCCTTTTTTGAGGTTAGTATACTGTGCCTCTGTCTAACAGTGACGCAGAAGTGATACCCGGGGTAAACCTACGATCTCCCATCCACTCATCAAGATTCCTCTTGAAGAGAGTCAATGAGGGACTCTGCCTAACCTGGACTGGGATTTTATTCCAGAGTGAAGGGAGCCTCTGTGTTATGAATCTGTCTCTCCAGCATGTCCTATTTATTTCAGTGCTGAGGTTCAAGTCTCTCGAGTGTGTAGCTCGATGGGATTTGGATTTTCTGAGGTGCTGCATGTCCATTAATTCCAGGTTGGACATGGCTTTATACGTCAGGCACAGATCACCTCTGAACAGGCGGTATGCCACTGAGTAGAGCTGGAGTTTCTTTAACCGGGCAGCATATGGCATCTGTTTGAGCCCTTTGATCCTCTTGGTGAGGTACGTTTGGGGTCTTTCCAGTTGCTGCAGGTGTCTGGTAAGGTACATCCCAAAAGGGGCATTGTACTCAATTATGGGCCTGATGAGGGATGAGTAAAGAGGCACGATGACCTCCCCTTATCTAGATGTGAATCCCTTCATGATTTGGGCTATATAAAATGTTTTTCTAACCACTTTGGCCACGTGGTTGTCAAATGAGAGATTGCTATCAACTTGGGTCCCCAGGTCCCTAATTACTTCTTCGGTACTTAATGGATTACCACCTATGTGGTAATTTGTGGGCACTTTGTTTTTGCCAAAGGGGATGACTATACACTTTTTGGCGTTTAGCTTGAGGCCATGGCTCTGGCACCAGTTGTCTGTTTCTATGAGGCCCTTTTGGAGGATACTTGTGTCGGCTGGAGAGTCAATTATGGCCCAGTTTGCAGTCATCTGAACTTGGTCAGCCACAGTCCTTCCGTGTTGGCCTGTACCTCCAAGCAATATACACCAAACAAGAGAGGTCCCAGGACTGAGCCTTGTGGGACGCCACTTGTAACTGGTTTGGAGTCTGACATGGCTCCAGCAATTCTAACCATGTGGGTTCTGTCCTTGAGCCAGTTTGCAACTCATCTAGTGACATAGGGGTTTATATTTAAGCTGGTGAGCTTATCTATAATGCCAGTGGGGTATTGTATCGAAGGCTTTTGCGAGGTCCAGGTAGGCTGTGTGGACCACCTTCCCCTCGTCAATGGCCTTGGTGACTGTTTCAAAGAAATCAACCAGGTTTAAGAGGCAGGATCTGCCCCTAACAAAGCCGAACTGGGTAGGATCCAGTGTCTGTAGGTCCCCAATATCTTTATTTATGAGGTCCATGATGATCCTTTCCATAGCGTTGCAGACCAAGCTAGTCAGGCTTATGGGGCGATAGTTTCCAGGATCCGTTGAGGCACCACCTTTGTGGAGAGGGACCACAATTGCTGTACGCCACTCTTTGGGTACATATCCTGTAGTAAGGCTGAGATTGAACAGTAGTTTTATGTTTGGGGTTAGCTCTTCATGGAGTTCATGTAGGGCAGCCGGGACACCGCCTGGTCCCATTGATGCTGTGTTTTTGCTTTGGAGAGGGCTCTTACCTGAGCATCTGAGATGTCAGGGGCAGCACTCTGCTGGGATAGATATTTGCCCTTTGGTGGGGAGGGAGAAGTTTGCTGAACCTGTCAGCTAGGATGTTGGCAATGTCTGGGTTCGTGTATTTTTGTCATTTTGGACTAATTCTGAGCATATCTGGGAATTACCACCCAGGTTCCTAACATAACTAAAGAAAGCCTTGTGATTATCCTTAGTGTCCTGTGCAATTTTTCTCTCGAAGCTGGCCTTAGACGATTTTATGAGTGCCCGTAGTTTTTTGCTAATACTGATCAGAGATGCCTTCCCTTTTTGGAATTTTGCTCTATCATTTAGTAGCTTCCTCCTTCTATTGTATAGTTTGTTTATGGCTGGGGTCCACTAGACAGGACGTCTGCCTTTGGAGGATTGGGTCTTGGTTTTATTTGGGATCGCATGATCCATACATTCCTGAAGGTGTTCATAGAACGCGTTTATAAAGGATTCTGCGGTCTGGACTGTATTTTCCACAGGCTCGGGGGCTTTGAAGGATTCCACCTCGGTTTTGAAGAGTGTGAAATTTGCAGTAGTTTTTCACTGTGGTTTTATGGGCAGGGGGTGGGGTCGGGATGTGAATATCCAGTGAGATTAGTTTATGGTCTGATATTACCAGTGAGGGATACACTTCTGGTCTGGAGCATAGAGTCCCCATGTTGGTGATGATCAGGTCCAGTATGTTTTCCCCTCTTGTGGGAGTGGTAACAAGTTGTTCCATAGCATTTGAGTTTATAAATTCTAGGAACCTTTGGGCTAGGGTGTTGGAGCTAGAGTAATGCTCCCAGTCTATGTTTGGGTAGTTGAAGTCGCCCAATATAATGGTGTTTGGAGAGACCTTCATATTTTCCAGTGTTCTCAGGAAGGCCGAGTGGGGTTCCTGGGTTAGGGAGGGTGGTCTGTAGCAGGCTATAAACTGGATGGCAGTTTTACCCACTGTTAGTTGCACATGGATAGTCTCTGATGCTTCGTGCTGTGCCATCAACCTGGAGGTGTGGGTATCTTTGACGAATATTGATACTCCCCCTCCTTTTGTGGGTCAGTCCAAGTTTTGGGGCTGAAAAGTATGGTATAAGGTATAACCTGGTAGTGCTGGGGTGCTCTCGGGAGCCTTGAATCAGGTTTCTGTTACTGCACAGATATCGATGTTCTCCATGCTAAGGAGAGTTTCGAGTGCGTGCATCTTGAGGTTTAGACTTCTGGCGTTGAGTAGCATTACTCTTAGTTTCTTATCCCTTGTGATACCTATGAAGGTGGGTTTGTCTTTTGAGTCTTGCCTAAAAAAGGCACTATGGGGGTAGCAACAGCCTTTGCCAATATCCGAAAGCCCAGGGGTGACAGGTGCAAGCCGTCCCTAGCGAAGCATCGTGGCTTGTCGAGCATGTCATCCCAGGCTGACAGGCATTGGATCCCCTTTGAATGACACCAATACTTAAGCCAGTTGTTGAAATTGGTCACCTTGTCTTCATATTGTGGCATCATTCTTGGTGAGGGTGAGATGCTACTCAATGTCAGGGTCATACCGGCCTGGGCCACATGCTCAGAGAGCTCCTCTATGTCTCTTTTCATGTAGTCCAGGGAGGTACGTCTCAGGTCATTCACACCAGCATGGACAATGACTGAGTCATATTTGTACTTCCCTTGGAGTGACCTGAGTGCTTGCGTTATGTGGCGGATCCTAGCGCCCGACAGGCAGCTCACCGTGACCTTCTCCTAGTTCAGCCTGGTGAGTGGGACGTCAGTGTGCCTGACGATAGAGTCACCTATTACAAGTGTATTAGGTGTGTTGTTTAGCCTTAAGGGCTGTGACTGTTCGGCACACTGGCTTTGTGAGCTATGTGTTGCACGTGTTTTGTTTTGGGGTAGCGGTTGCTTGGGTGTCTGCTTTGGAGGTCTCTGCTGCTTAGGCAGATTTTTATTTAGAGCCTCCGAGTATGTTTTTATGTGTTTATGTGTTTGGTTTGCTGTCGTGGTAGGTCTATTTCAGACTGGAATTGTAGTGAGTGCGGTTTCCTTCTCCTCCTGACTGGTTACGCCAGTACTGAGTTGAGAGAACTTAGCCTCCAGTTTGGCTATATGGATGCATCTCTCACCTGT